>NC_091482.1:52563188-52863188 GCF_036971445.1 Narcine bancroftii | reverse complement strand
GTTAAGGAAATCAACAATACAAATGGCAGACAATGTCGGAAAGTGAACGGCCATGCATTTTGGTAAGACAAATACAGTGCAACTCTGATTATCCGAAATCCTCAGTCATCCAAAAAGTTTTTGGACCCAAAAGTGACCTCAGTTCAGCTCGGAAATTTTTTGAAGCCAAAGTGACATCATTTCACCTCTGAAAATTTTTGGATAAATGAGGATATCCAAAACAGTCAGAAATCCTCAGTTATCCAAAAGTTTCTCGGAGCTGAACAGATGTCACAGTTTGAAAAAAATCTTGGAATTTCGAATTTTTGGTGTTGGATTTATCTTTTGCTCAGGTTGCTTTTTGGTGAGAACTAAACATTACTTCATGCTTTAAAAGCCTTACCTTGTTGTATGTTGTTGTTTAAAGTGATTTGCTGTTGGTACTGGGGCTTTTAAAAAGATGACCAGTTATCCAAAATCTCGTTTATCCGAAATAGGCTTGGTCTCGACCATTTTGGTTAATCATACTGTAAATGGGCAGTCTATTTTTTAAATGGGGAGAAATTTAAAAATACCCATTTGCAAAGGGACCTGGAAGTCCTCGTGTAGGATAGACAGGGGCTAGAATTGCATGTTGAGACACAGGTGAGGAAGGCAAATGAAATGCTGGCATCCATTTCAAGAGGAATAAAGAGCAGGGATATGATGGTGAGGCTTTATAAGGCACTGGTGAGACTTCACTTGGAACATTGTGAGCAGATTTGGGCTCCTCATTTAAGAAAAGATGTGTTGATGTTGGAGAGGGTTCAATGGAGATTCACTGGAATGATTCTGGAAATTAAATGGTTATCATATAAGGAATGTTTGACATATTTTAGCCAGTATTCATTGGAATTTAGGAGAATGAGGGGAGAACTCATTTCAAATGTTGGAAGACATTGTCAGAGTAGATGTAGAAAGGTTGGTTTACATGGTGGGAGAGTCCAGGACAAGAGGGCACAACTTGAAAGGCATCCACTTAGAACAGAAATTTCTTCAGCCAGAGGGTGATAAATCTGTGGAATTTGTTGCCACAGGTGGTTGTGTAGGCCAAGTCATTAGGTGTTTTTAAGACAGAGATTAATATGTTCTTGCCAGGGCATCAAAGGTTATGGGGAGAAGGCTGAGAAAATGGATTACCTCGTGATTGAATGGCAGGGCAGTCTCGATGGGCTGAATAGCTTATTTCTGCTCCTATATCTTACGGTCTTAATACTCCAGATGTTGGTCTCACCAAGAGCCCATGTTCTTGTAGCTGGATGTCCTTGCTCCTATAGGCAAAAATCTATTTCAATAAAGGCCAAAATACAATTTGCTTTCAAATTACTTGATGCACCTCAGAGTGACTGATGTGCAAGGACATCCAGATGTGTTTATATCATTTCCTAATTCACTTCCATTTCGTTAAAGCTTCACATTTCTGTTTATTTTTCTCCCCCCCTCTTACCAAACCGAATAACATTTATCCCACATCATACTGCATCTGCCACACATTGGTTTACTCACTCAACTTGTTTAAAACTGGGTGACAGCAGACCTGACTCACCCAAGTTTCACTTGGTCTGAAATAGCTTTCTTTTCATTTCAAACCCTGCATGGTGTGTAAGGGAGGCTCTGTTTATTTGGACCCACCCAACTTACAAGGAATACAATTAACACCCTCTGATTTTACTCTCCATTTGATGTTAACCAGTGTGAAATTTGATAGGGAAACTCAAAAACTGATGATGCTGGAATCTTGAGCAAACAAAAATTGCTGAAGGATCTCGTCAAGTCAGACGGCATCCATGGGTAAAATGGGCCAGTCAACATTTTGGGTGTAAACCCTTTAACAAGGAAATAAAGTGTTTAAACCTATATGCAAATCCATCTTTTGCATGGTTAAACATATTCTTATTCTCTTTAGAATTACTTCATTCACCCCTCATTTCCATATCTGGTTCAATAAGTTACCATTTTAAGTCATACAACTATAGAATATTACAGCACAGAAACAGGCCCTTCTAGTTTATTTTTTGCCTAGTCCCACTGATCTTCACCCAGTCTATAGTCCTTCATACCTCTCCCATCCATGTACCTGTCCAAATTCTTCCTAAATCTTAAAACTGAGCCTGCATTCACCACTTCAGCTGGCAGCTCGTTCCACACTCCACCCCTTTCTGTGTGAAGTTCCCCTAAACATTTCCCCTTTCACTCTGGTTTGTATCTCATCTACTTCAGTGGAAAAGGCCTACCTATATGTACTCTGTCTACCCCCCTCATAATTTTAAATACCTCTATTAAATCTCCCCTAGTTCTTCTGCTTTCCAGGGAATAAAGTCTAGACCTGTTTAACCTTTTCCTGCATCCCAGTTAAACAATCCTTGTTAACTCCTAGTTTGCCATCAAATGATTGAAGAATTATTGATACCATATGAATAATTATAAATAATTGTTTTTTTTTTAAAGTCATTACACTTACTTGTGGGAGAGTTGACTACATCCAAACTCCATTCATGAAGAACTATTCTAAGGACTGCAGGCTCTGTGTTGGCCATTCCAAAAGGAGGACTTGGTCATAGGTTACCCATATACCCCTGTATATACGTGTGTTTGCATTTGTCATTTTTACAATCTAGTTTAAATTTTATAAAAATATACAAGTTTTTATATATACTCTGTGTGTGTGTGTGTGTGTGTGTGTGTGTGTGTGTGTGTGTGTGTGTGTGTGTAATATATAATATATGACCATGCCCCCTTTTTGGAAATTTGGAATTGGCCACCCTAACTGGGGCCATTTTTAGAATCTGCACCTGAGGCCAAATTACAAGGTTAAAGGTGCTTTATAAAAACACAGAGATGTTGCTATTTTGAAGTTCTCTGAATTCTGCAACCGCCTTCCCAATCCTTCAGGCACATCTCGGCAGTCTTGAATGTTTCATCTGATTGTAGTCTGGTAAAATTTATTGCCAATTAATATCACATGCCCCTTGCTCTTTGCCAAGGACCAGCAGAATGGTATAACTATCAGGGCTGCTGCTTCGCTTCTCCAGACACAGGGGACAGATTTGACCTCAGATGTTTTCTGAGTGGAGGTTGCATCACTGGTTTCTTCCCAAAGAGATAAGGGTAGGTACTGAATGAATTGATTCATTTATTGTCATGTAATCAAATAGAGTAATATTAGATGAAATTGCCTTTACTCTGCCATAGGCAGACAGATTCACCATCAGGAGAAATTGGCCAGCGCCCCTTACAGTCAGAGAACGAGAAGCAATAAAGAGTTCCTCAGAGTCACTGAGTGTCTGTGAATTCACCTCCAGCGCTCCCACAGCCTCTGCATCCACACAGACTCCAGTCCAAACAATCGGCAAGCCGAGCTTCAGATCTGAATCTTCGACTCAATCACTCTCAGCACCCTCTCACATCTCAGTTCTGATACCCAGTGCCCCTTCAGCCAGTCTCCAGCAGTCTGCACTCTGGTGTGAGTCTCTTGACAGCAGTTGCCAGCAGCCTGGGTGGGTTTGTTGCCTCGTGTCACTCAACTGCCTGTGAGTTTCTCAGCTGCAGATCTGCTGCTATGGTCACCATTCCATGGGCCGTCTCTCCGTTTCTCCTCGCGGGTGGTGGTCTTCACGTTTTCTGGTGTACTGCACCAGTCCTCCGCTGCCCGGGATCTGCAACACCTCGTGGCTGCTGCCATCTTGGGTCCAGACCCCACTGTGGAAGGATTTTAAATAAAACCACCATCAGCTCCTTTAACAGGTAGTCGGACTGGGCGGTTGGACCCTGTGGGGGAGCACCACCTCTCCAAACCCTGCGGGTCCGTTCCAGTGAACTATACAATGAGTTGGGAGAGAGATCTTGGGATCAAAGGAAGAATGAAGAACGGTGCCATTCTTTGTGTGGGGACGGGATGGGGAAAAGTGCAGCGCAGATATCCTTCAGGGTTTTAACCTGGTGCTCTTCATATTCTAAGTTCCTGTTAACTCCCAAAGTATCCTATCAGTCCCATCCCCCCACATTTCCATACTGCCTTTTGCATGCCCATCAACTTCTCCCAGACTCTTGTGCACATCTGCTCTGAGCCAATTAACCCACCGACCAGCATGTATCCGAGATCTGAGGAAATCCACACAATTGTAGGAGACATGCAAATATATCCAAACAGTCTTAGATGTTAAAATTGACCAGGTTGCTGGAACTACAGTGAAACCTCATTAGAACGCGATTCGTTAATCCGCGGAATTGCTTATAGCGCCGGTGTCTATGGACCCCAAATTTTGCAAATAAGTTGATTAAAATTCAGAATCCCAATATTAAAAGAACGCGCTTGTTTTCTTTCATTGAAATTGTTAGTTATGAGCCGCTTTCAGGTGGAATCGCCGGAAGAATGCGGCTCTGGTGTCTGTGAAGGAATGCTCAGGTGGCAGTGCTGAAGGTGGTGTTCTGCCACCTGAAAGATCCGCAGCAGGGAGAGGTGCCGCGGAGCAAATGCTGGCTCCTGAGTCGGGGCAAGGGCAGCCCCCTGACAGCTCCCCTCCCCGCTGCCTGACAGTCCCTCTCCCCGCTGCCTGACAGCCACCCTCCCCGCTGCCTGACAGCCACCCTCCCCGCTGCCGACAGCCACCCTGACATATATGCATCTGTTCCGCGACTCGGCTGTAACGCAGTATGAAATCTTGGACCCCAACTACCGCGTTCTAATGAGGTTTTACGGTATGTCACATTATCACTACCTGCTGCTTCGCTATGCCAACCACTGGTTCGAGGATGCCAGGGAGGCCATTGCATGAATGCCTGCACTTTGGGGAAGCTTGAAGCACAATTAAATTCCCAATTATTTCTCCTGCTCCCCTGGGCTGAAGTCTTCTGTCCCTGAGTACAGACTAGGTCGGGGTACATATTTGTGAGGTTGTGATTGAGATCATAGGGAGGCCACCCATCTCAACGAAGGGGAACGATGCTCTTCCCATGCAGCAAGGCTTCAGGGGAAACAGACTCTGGAAACCTCAGGCTTTCTGAGAGTAAAGCAAAGAATGTTGTCTTTCAGACCAGTCCAGTTGGAATTCACTCGAAAGATGAATTTTGCACGTATCCTCTATGGGACGGAGGGAGGGAGGTGGTTGTTCTACTGGAAAAAGATGCGAGTTGGAGTGAAAATGCAGCTGTGAATTGAGGAGCAGTGGGAAGTGTGTACAACACCGTTCTGCATCAAGCTGAGCCAACTTCCAACTACGCAGAATCTTTTATAAGAGTTGTGCGAAAGAAGTTCAAGGCTTACTTGCAAGAATATAGAACCTAAAGAAAGGATTTTGTTCAATCGGGGTGTAGAGCGTGTCAAAAGAATCAAAGGCTTGTTGATCCAAGCCAAGGCTTTTATTAACTAGAAGACTGGAGCGAATCACATGGAGGTCGACCAGTCCAGAATGACCTGGTCTGGCTAGGAGCAATCCTTTAAGACCTGCTACGCTCTCAGCCAATCACAGTCATCCCTACACTACAATCTGTACATATACACATTGGTGATAGAATCTGTACTATCACATGGGGGTAGGACACACAGCGCTCCATTTGTGACCAGTTACTTAAGAGGTCATCTGGCAGCACAAATGGGTTTAACCAGCATATCGTCAAAGGCGTCATTAAGCTGGAAAGGGTGCAGAAAGAATTGATGAGGATGTCACCAGGATGGAAGGGCTTGACTTAAAGGGAGAGTCTGAATAGATGGAATCAGAATTTATTGTCATGAACGTGTCATGGAATTCGCTGTTTTGTGGCAGTGGGAACATTTGTATAAACCACCTCACAAAATAAATAAAAATAGTGCCAGAAGAAGTTAAAAAGAAAGTAAGGTAGTGCCTATAGTTCACAGTCCATTCAGGAATCTGATGGCGGAGGGGAAGAAGCCATCCTTGTGCTGCTGAGGGCTCACCTTCAGGCTCCTGTACCTCCTTCCTGATGGTAGCGGAGTGAAGAGGGCATGGCCTGGGTGGTGCGGGTCCTTGAGGATAGAGCCTGCTTTGTTAAGGCACCGCCTCTTGTAGATGTCTTCGATGGAGTGAAGACTGGTGCCTGTGATGTTGGAGGCCAAGTTAACAACCCTCTGGAGTTTTTTTTATTGTCCCGAGTGTTGGCACTTCCATACAGACAGTGATGCTCTGCATGGTACACCTGTGGAAGTTTCCGAGTGTCATCAATGACGGTACCAAATCTCCTTAAATTCCTTACAGCAGCTTTTTTTTTAACACAGAATGTGGCTGGTGTATCAAATGAGCTGTTGGGGAAGCTATAGAAGGAGGTATAGTTATGATCTTTAAAAGACATTAGATAGGAAATGTTCAGAGGGACATGGGCTGAACACAGGTAAGTGGAATGAGCTTAATGCAGCACCCTAGTCACCTTGAACAAATTGAGCCGAAGGGCCTGTATCCATACCGTCGAACTCTATGACTCTATGACTTACACTTTCCCAAGAAAAACAATCAGAAGCAGGAATCCCCATTGATTTTTCCCTCCATAGCCCAAGGATACAGAACATTGAAAGCACCTGCCCTGCTACACAGTCACCTGGCTCTGTGAAGAAAACACAATTAGCGGCTGAGTCTTTTTTTCTGTCTCCATCTCAAATGATCAAGGCCCTGAGGAAGCCAGAGTGATAATTAAGTGTCCAACCAACAGGTGCCAGAAAGGGTTGCAGATTCAATGTTCACTGTGCAGTAGACATTGACAGGACCAGAACACAGAATCAAAATGTGGGGCCTGTTGCAATGTGCAATACAATTCAGAAGAGTAGGAATATAACTCTTCACATTTCAGTCATGCATAACGAATGTCCGGGCAACGTCCAACCGCATGTATGTCCTTGGTCCCATAATTATAATAGTTCAGAAATCCCGATTGGAGAACGGGTACGTAGTGGACGTAAACGGACATAGTGAACGCAACGGCTTCCCGCACGCAACATGTCTATCTCTTGCGTACAAAGCAATTGCACAGTCAGGTGCATAATGGTGCAGCTAAGTATATACAGTGTTTGCACGATGTCCGAATCGCATAACGTCCTATATCATGGATGTTGAGTGACGTGTGGCTGAACACGGTTAACCTAGACCAGGTCATTGCTTTGATAGGGTGGATTTGTTCTGGGAGAGTCTAGAACTTTGGGGTCACAACAAAAATAAGAGGGACCATTTTTATGACAGTGAGGTGAAATTATTTTCTCTCAGGGAACTGAATCTTTGGAGCTCTTCCTCAAAGAGCAATAGAAGCGGAGTCTTTGCATGTATCGAAGAGAAAGGTAGATTGTGTTATGATGAGCCAAGTTGAGCCCTATTACCGGAGGTGGGAATGCAAAGTATCAGTCATGATCTGATTAAATAATAAAGTAGGCTCCAGCGGCTAGATCATGTTGGTAAAGAGCAACATATTTATGCTCCTTTGCATTCTCCTGTTTTCTCATTATCATTCCTGAGAACTTTGACAGGTTTTCAATGAGCACTACGTATGGGTTAATTATAGGTGCAGAGATGCTTTAGAAATAAGAATGACAGGAATGTGCTGTTGCGTGTCAGAGCCTCAGAGCGATCAAGATTTTATATATGGTGGAGCAACCTGTGGGCCATTTGGCCTATTCTTTCTCTTAACTCACCTGTCTGTGTGTACGTACAAGTATGTTTATTTGTACACATCTCTATATGGATAGACCTGTAGTTAGAAGGATTTAGATGTTAAAATGCATGCATTTACATGTACGCATGTTTATATGTCCATACCCTTGCATGTACCTGTGAAAACACACTGTAAAAGCTGGAGGAACTCAGCCAGTCTCGCAGCATCCATAGAAGGTAATTACCGACATTTTGGGCCTGAGCCCTTCTTTCAGGTATAAGCAAAAGGCGGGCAGGCACCTGAATAAAGACTGGGGAAAGAATGGGAGGGGAGACTAACAGGGGTTAATTTGGCTACGTTAAGAGGAAAGGCGAGGATTGATTTTGGCACTGTGAAAGGAGACAGAGAGACAGAACTAGAGGAAAGGAGACAGGGGGAGAAGATGGGGCGGGGAGTTGTGCTTTGGAAGATGACGTGTTGTTCATTCAATTTTCAGGTGGTCTCAGTCTGGCAGTGCATGCGACCATGGACGGACATGACAACAAGGGAATGGGACAGGGATTTGAAATTACAATCACAGAATCTGCAGACTTCTGTTTTTCACTTGCATGTACCTGTACATATCTTTACCTACACTTGCAAGCACATATATTGTGCATTTGCGAAAATATTCATGCTTGCATGTATATACACTTTTATGTATACCATTTGCATACACATGTCTTCATATACTTGTAAGAATCTTATTCTGATGCAAAGCAGTAAAAATAAATAAAACAGATTTTAAAGGTTGCAAAGATTGGGTGAAGTGGCACTAGACATTCACATCTCCATACAAACTGGGGAATTTTCTGTGCTGGAGATTATGTTCTCACAAATCATCTTCTGGGTTTGCTGCTTTTAATAGAATCAAGTCTCAAAAACACCTAGGACCAGTTTTAGCTTTTAAATGTGGAGGGCAAACAAAGAACAATTGGAAGTGGAGGTTCCTCCTAAAACCATATGAAGTAAGAGCAGAAATAGGCTATTCAGCCCATTGAGTCTGCCCCACCATCTAATCATGACCTGATCCATTTTCCCCACTCAGCCCTATTGCCCGGCTTTGATGCCCTGGTTGATCACAAATCTCAGCCCGAAATATATCCAATTATTTGGCCTCCACAGCCACGCGGCAACAAATGCCACAGATTTACCACCCTCTGGTTAAAGACAGTCCTCCTCATCTTTGCTGAAGCGGACGCCCTTCAGACCTGAAGTTGTGCCCTCTTGTCAATGACTCTCCCACCGTGGGAAACAACCTTTCCATATCTACACTTTCTACACCTTTCAACATTGGAAACATTTCAAATGAGAGTCCGCCCGCCCCGCCCCCCACCCCCCCACCATTCTCCTAAATTCCACCATGCAAGCCAAGAGCTGTCAAATGCTCCTTTTATTATCATATTCATCCTTGTAAACCATCTCTGAACCCTCTTCCAATGTCCGTTCTTGAATGAGGAGCCCAAAACTGCTCACAATATTCCATGAGGTCTTTCCAGTGCCTTATAAAGCCTCAAAGTCACATCCTTGCTCTTTTATCCTATTCCTCTTGAAAGGAATGCCAGCATTGCATTTGCCTTTTTCATCACCAACTCAACCTGAATTTTACCTTCAGGCTTCCTCAACAGTGGTCGACATTAGCATATTACTAAAACATTCTGCCAAACAATCAGACACCTGCCCGCACATGCCCAAGCAGACTCTACTCAACTTGGGTTTTATAAAGGAATGGTGGAATCGGAGAAAGGGCAACACCGTTGAATCCTGTCAATGCCTTGGCTGCAATTGTGAAGATTTGTCCTCTGGAGTCAGATGCAACTGTTTCACTGCATCTACGTGACAAAGTGTAAAGTTACCCAAGTCTGCTCTCTTCAGAGTATCTATTTACCTTCCTTAGCTCTGCGGATAAGAGACCTGACAACTATCTGTGGATCTTGGTCTCATCCCAACATTCACCACCCCTCAAATGAATCAGCTTTAGATTTCTACCACCCTTGAGTAGAAAAGTCTGCTCTCAGTCTCCCCAAAATGGGTCTAATTTTAGGATTAAGTCCTCAAGCCTTGATACCCTGCCAAACAAATTGCTTCAAGGCATTGGACTGCTTGGTGCCTTGCTATTCGATGTTTTGTGATCCACCTTCTTTTCTATTTACAACATGAAAGAAGCCGATTCCGGCTATTGAGGCCCCGCGCCGCTCAATTACATCCAATTAACCTACTAACCCGCACAATTTGGAGGGAGGAAGGAAACCGGAGCATCCAGGGAAAAACCACACAGACTCAGTGAGAATGAACAATCTCCTCGCAGACAGTGCCAGACTCATACCCAGGGCACTGGCGCTGTACTAGCGCTGGGCTAACCACGACGCTAACTGCGCCGCCCTTCTTCTGCGAACATATGTGCAAATCAGAAATTGTGAAGTCCACAATATTTGTTTCAGATTCTGCAGTGCATCTCTATATGGAGGAGATGGGCATGCACTCTGGCCACCAGCAATGTGTATGTGCACTATCTGTCTGTGTATCAGCATGTTAATTGACTGGCTATTGTTTGATGAAGTAGCAAACTTCCAACCCAGCCTTGAAGCTTGCTTCAAAGTGACTTTAACAGGTCTGAGCATGTTTTGGCTAAACACTAGGAACCTGAATCAGAAAGAGTATTTTCTAAGTATCGCATTCTTGCCCTCCCTTGGGAATCACAGACCATTCCCCCACCACTCAACAGAGCAGAATATAATCATCCCAACCCTTCTTCCGATCCCAACTCTTCTCCCTTCCCGTGGGCTTCTCTCTCTCTCTCGTTGCTGAGCCCACCTCACCACGAATGGTTTATACGATGCTCTGAATGGCGCTAATTGACAAAGTTTTAGATGTTCCTGCTCTGTCCTATCGATTCAAGGTTAAAACTCCCTAATCAAATTGCTACTCACTTCTACTCTCAAAGGGTGTGATGCAATGTATCACGAAAAGATTGTAAAACACAAAAATCTGTAGGCACCGTGGTTGAAGTAAAACCACAATAATGGAGAAACTCAGCAGGTCAAACAGTGTCCTTTATATTTCAAAGGTAAAAATCCACATACATTTTTCCAGACCTTGATAAAAAGCTGAAGCCCAAAACGTCGGTGATGTATTTTTACCTTTGCGATATGACCTACCGAGTTTCTCCAGCATTTGTGTTTTTACATCATGAAAAGGTCAATGGTTTGATATTGACCTTTAGAGACATATCCTCCTGGTAAATGAACGACTGTGTCTCTTAGCGATTCATTGGTAGTGTCCTTTTAATTCCACACAGTGCACAAGGATGTGGGAGAAAAGGAACAGAGGTAGGACTCTCAGCTGTTAATCATGTCCACCATTTAGCAGGATCATGGCTGATCCACCCCAGGGCTCAACTCCTTCTCGGTGTCAGACCCTCATCTCTCAGTTTCCTGATCTTTCAATAATTGATCCACCTCAAATTTATAACAGGAAGCACTTTGTCAAACCTCTCTAAAATATTCCATTATTTTTTCGCTTTTCAAAGCCCAGGGTGGAACCCAATGTAAAGGGAATTCTCATTGAATCCTAGAATGATCAGAAGCACAGGAGACCATTTAGCCCATCACCTCCATGATAGGTCTCCAGCAGTTTAAGGGTCCGTTTTAAAAACAGACCCATGAAGAAAAAACAAGATTCTTGTTGACCTAAATTTGATCCAGATTTTTTTTTCTCACTTTTCTTTCTGGATTTAACATCATTTATCTTTTTTGAAAAGCACCATTGCATAACAACTGGAGCAACATTACAGACTTCCTGTGCATAACTATGTGACAGAAGTGTGCTTCTATTCATTCCTGTGTGGAACATCAATGCTGATTTATGGACAGACTGAGGCTTTTGTCAGTAAACGATTGAGATCTTGATACATGCTTTTTCCTATGTTGGAAGAGTTCAGGTGACTAAAACCTCAAACAATGCTCAGCATCCAACCCTGAAAATTCAGAAAGGTTTTTAAATGTCATTTTGGCCTTTGTGGTTCAGTTTAATCCCTTTGACTCGCTTCCAATCGGCATAATTAGAAATACACTTTTATTTCCAAAATACCAAGCTATAAGTTGTGCAATTGCAAAATAAGGCAAATGCCAGTACATACTGTATTCATCGCAGTTCATAGCATGAAGTCTTCCTTCTCAGGGAGAAATTCATACAACAGGCACTTTTTTATGCAGGTAGATGGGTGTCCAAATGTATTATTGCCATGTCCAATTTGATCTTCAGTTTTGTTCTATAAATAACTCATGGTAAGTAAAATTGATAAAGCTGAATATTCTCATGAAAACACCATTTGGTTAATTAATTTTTTAAAAATCCCTTTGCTGAAAACGAACAGCTTGTTTGTAGGCAGATGCCACCACTCAATTAACAGAAAGCGGACGACTAAATTAACTCAGTTAATGCCAGAGCAAACCTTTGCACCTAATGGGGGGGGGGGGGGCACAGTTAGCGCAGGACTATTACAGCGCCAGTGTCCCGTGTTCGAATCCAGCGCTGTCTGTAAGGAGTTTGTACGTTCTTCCCGTGTCTGTGTGGGTTTCCTCCGGGTGCCCTGGTTTACTCCCATCTTTCAAAACGTACTGGGCTTGTGGGCTAGAGGACCTGTTTAGACGTGTTGTAGGTCTAAATGTTCCAATTTAAATTTATAAGCCAAAGCCAATAAACCAGCATTGTTGCTTGGAAGAACAATTTCAATTCAAAATTCCATACAAAGTTTCCACAAGAGCATTGACAGGTTTCTTTGTGTAACGCCACACTTTCAATGACACCTTGAATTTGTTATGATTTCCTGTCATTGCTGGAAGCTGCGACTTCAGTTAACTCTTCGTGGGATGTTGCTGTTCAAACCATTCAGTCTGCAATACTGGAAGGCAGCTAAGAGAGGGTGACGTTGAGGCAGTGGGTGCCTGGTGGGTGAATGCTCCCAGGGAGTCAAAGATGCCTGAGCATGGAAGAACCATGCC
Source organism: Narcine bancroftii (assembly GCF_036971445.1). NCBI lineage: Eukaryota > Metazoa > Chordata > Chondrichthyes > Torpediniformes > Narcinidae > Narcine > Narcine bancroftii. Next base: position 52,850,538 of record NC_091482.1, on the reverse strand, counting down.
CCTTGGAAGCATGTTCTTTGTGCCAGTACGGTTACCCCAGCTGGCATTCCTGACATAAGATTGCCTTGGTGGGTATTTCTCAGGATTGAGATCATATGAGAGCAGCCCATAAATGCCTGCACTTTGGGCAAACCTGCCATAGAGGCAAATGCCCCGGTGACCATTCTTCCCACATTTATGGGCTGAGAGAAAAGTTGTTGAAGTTTTGAGATATAGAGTTTGTTGGCTTCCATAAGGGCACCAGTGAGTACATACATGTGGCAGAGATCATCAGTAACAGCCTAAATCTGGACGCTCGGAAGGTGATAATTACCCTCTCCCAGATCCCCATGAGGAAAGTTGTCAGGCCACCGATGTGAGTGTGTGGAGCACAGTCGCGCATGAGGTAACCTCACTGCACAGTACTGGTTGGCCCGCCTCTGACCCTGTAACTCCTCCCCATAAGATTTTCAAAAAAGGCTGATAGCCCTAGTCTCCTCCCTCCATACCAGTCTTGGATCTGGGCCAGCAGCATGTAAAGGCGTGCCTGAGGTTTCTGGTAATTAAAGCCTTTAATCTCATTTCGAGTCTGCTTGTGGTTATTGATTGTGCTACAAGCTCACACCAAGACACAAGAGCAACTTGTCTGTGAACTACTCTTTGCAGACGATGCCGCTTTAGTTGCCCATTCAGAGCCAGCTCTTCAGTGCTTGACGTCCTGTTTTGCGGAAACTGCCAAAATGTTTGGCCTGGAGTAAGCCTGAAGAAAACTGAGGTCCTCCATCAGCCAGCTCACCACCATGACTACCAGCCCCCCCCCCCACATCTCCATTGGGTACACAAAACTCAAAACGGTCAACCAGTTTACCTATCTCAGCTGCACCATTTAATCGGATACAAGGATCGACAACGAGATAGACAGCAGACTCGCCAAGGCAAATAGCGCCTTTGGAAGACTACACAAAAGAGTTTGGAAAAACAACCAACTGAAAAACCTCACAAAGATTAGCGTATACAGAGCGGTGGTCATACCCACACTCCTGTTCGGCTCCGAATCATGGGTCCTTTACCAGCATCACCTACGGCTCCTAGAACACTTCCACCAGCATTGTCTCCGCTCCATCCTCAACATTCATTGGAGCGACTTCATCCCTAACATCGAAGTACTCGAGATGGCAGAGGCCGACAGCATCGAATCCACGCTGCTGAAGATCCAACTGCGCTGGGTGGGTCACGTCTCCAGAATGGAGGACCATCGCCTTCCCAAGATTGTGTTATATGGCGAGCTCTCCACTGTCCACCGAGACAGAGGTGCACCAAAGAATAGGTACAAGGACTGCCTAAAGAAATCTCTTGGTTCCTGCCACATTGACCTCCACCAGTGGGCTGATATCGCCTCAAACCGTGCATCTTGGCGCTTCACAGTTTGGAAGGCAGCAACCTCCTTTGAAGAAGACTGCAGAGCCCACCTCACTGACAAAAGACAAAGGAGGAAAAACCCAACACCCAACCCCAACCAACCAATTTTCCCTTGCAACCGCTGCAACCGTGTCTGCCTGTCCCGCATCGGACTTGTCAGCCACAAATAAGCCTGCAGCTGACGTGGACATTACCCCTCCATTAATCTTCGTCTGTGAAGCCAAGCCAAAGAAAAAGAAAGAAAGAACAATTTAAATATCTGATTATTTGCCAGAAACAAGGCAAACCAAGTGGAAAAGCTGGAGGCCGACCCCAGGGATCCAGAGGCCTCCACCAAGTTTGATATGTGGCTGCACTATTTAAAGGCCAACATAAGACGCCAGGAGATCTCCATAGATGCAGACAAGTGCGATCTGCTCTTCTCATCGGTGGGCCACTGAGCTTATCAAATGATGCGGGACTGTGACAAGTACAATGACGCAATGGCCCTGCTTTGGCAGCAATACAGTGCTCCCATGAACTCTATGTATGTTCGTTAGCTGCTGGTCGCCCAACAGCAGGCCCCCCCAATGAGTCCGTCGACGACTTTGTGAAGGCCATGAGGGACCTGGGACAAGTCTGTGGGTGTGTAGATATGATCGTGGTGGACTATCAAGGGGAGTTCATCCATGATGGGCTAGTGGCTGGCTTCCATTTGAACCACATCCATGAGTGGCTCCTGGGGAAGGGCAATTGGAACCTACAGGAAGTTGTGCAGATGGCTCGATCACTGGAGACAGCCCAGAAGAGTGCTGTGGCTTAATCTGTGAGCCATGTGGCCACCAAATGGGAGTACAGGTGCTGGCATCTTGGGACTTGGGGACCCTGACTGCCACTACTGCCGCTGAGCAAACAAGGTGTAACTACTGTGGCCAGACCAAGCACTCAAGGAAGTACTGTCTGGTCCATAGCGTGACCTGCTTCAACTGTACGAGAAAGGGGCACTACAACAAGGTATGCCATTCTAATACTTCCTCCAGCAGCACTGAGTGCAGACCACGACCCGCTTAGCCATCTTGATCAATCCACTCTGGCATCTTTTCCGTCAGCCAAGAGCTGAACAGCGGGGACACAAAGAAGACAACACGGGATGACGCTACATCTGGCGTCTCTTTCGGACTCCCTGCATGTGATCCATGGGGTGGTCATCTTCAGGATCTCCAGGGCAGCCATCTTGGTGGCAGCTATCTCAACACTACAGCAGCAGCAACTCCGACATCGAGCTAACTCTGGCCTCCATCATGCTGGGCCAGAGCAGGCCACACCAACTGGTGCGCTCTATGATGGACATAGAGGTAAAAGGTAGCACCACGGGCTGCCTGTTTGACATGGGGAGCCTGAAAATTTTCTAATCCCAGGCATGGGCCAATGCTAATCAAAATTCCACTACACCAAAATCCGTGGATGCTACACCGTGACCCTAACTGTGAGGGGAATGAAGTATAGAAACTTCAAACTGCTCATAATGCCCCACCTCTGCGTACCAGTCATACTTAGGCTGAGCTTCCAATGCCAGCTGAAGAATGCACTCATACAGTTTGGTGGGCCCCATCCTCCCCTCATGATCAGAAACAATTCCTAGATGGTCCGCCTACTTCTCTGAATGTGGCCAATCAGACACGGGAACACCATCCAGGGCACCCGACGCGGTCTGGCCACTCTCTGGGTCCCTCCACACCCTTGTTCCAGAACCTCACGCCTGACTACAAACCAGTCATCACGATACAGCCCCAGGGACAGAGAGTTTATAAAAGCTGAAGTAAGGTGACTGCTAGCGGAGGGCATTATAGAGCCCAGTAATAGCCCCTGGAGGGCACAAGTGGTGGTGGTGGTTAAGAGTGGGGAGACCATCAAAAGGTTCACCTTATTGGACACCTCCTCCCTCCCCTCCATAGCCGACATGGTGAACAAGATCGCATAGTACCGGGGCCTTCTCCACCATTGATCTCAAGTTGGTGTATCACCAGATCCCGATCCGCCCGGAGGACAGTCCTTGCATGGTGTTCGAGGCCAACAGCTACCTCTACCATTTCCTGTGGGTTCCATTTGCCTTTACAAATGGAGTGTCTGTGTTCCAAAGGGAGATGGACCGCATGGTGGATGACAATATATTAAAAGCTACATATCCATATTTGGATAATATCATCATCTGTGGCCATAACCAGGAGGAACACGACGTGAACCTGCTACCACTAAAGCCCTGAACTTAACATACAACCAGAAAAAGTGCATATTCTGCACGCCTGGCAATACTGGGGAACAGGGTGAAGCATGGTGTCATTTTCCCCAACCCCAAGCACATGTGCCCCCTTCTGGAACTCCCACTGCCCCAAACCCTCAATGCCTTTAAAAGGTGCCTGGCGTTCTTCTTTAAAAGGTGCCTGCCCAATGGGTCCCCAATCATGCAGATAAGGCCCATCCCCTGGTGAAAACTACCATGTTTTCCCTCATTGGCGGAGTTCCAGAAGGCCTTCGAGGGCATTAAGGATGAGATTGTTAAGGTGGCGATGCATGCCATTGATGAATCCATCCCTTTCCAAGTGGAGAGTGATGCCTCCAATTTCACCCTAGCCACCAAGCAGGCAGGCCCAGGGCATTCTTTTCCCGGACCCTCCAGGGCCCCGAACTTAGGCCCTTGGCCATAGAGAAGGAGGCCCAGGCTATAGTGAAGACTGTGCTCCACAGGAGGCACTAATTGGCCAGCAGACGGGCCAGAGAGCCATCGCATTTATGTTTAACAATAAGCAGCAGGGAAGATCAAAAAATGACAAGTTCATGAGGTGGAGAATTGAAAAATCCACCTACAGTTATGAGATCTTGGACCAGCCTGGGAAGCTCAATGAGCCACTGATGCCCTGTCCCGGGGAACCTGAACCAAGGAACAGGTAAATTGCCTCCAAGCCCTCCACAATAGACTCTGCCACCCTGGGGCCACCAGGCTGTATGAGGGCCCGCTATCTCCCCTATTCAATGGAGGAGATCAGGGAGCTGAGCTGTAACTGTGCAGAGTGCAAGCTCAACTGATCAAGGCCACTTGCTCCTTCGAACTTCTCAGTATGGACTTCAAATGCCCCCTTCCCTCCATGAATCGGAACATATACTTCCTGAATATTATGGATGAGTACTCTCGCTTCCCAGTTGTCATTCCCTGCCCGGATATGACCCACGCCCACTGTCATTAAAGCCCTCCTCAACCTCTTCACCCTTTTTGGTGTTACTCCGCAGACACGTTAGGACCCACAAGGCAGACCCGCTGGTTGAGGAAGTGCACCTCCTGCTTGCAAACCCCCAATATGCCCACGTGCAGTACCCAAACTGGCTGGAAGACATGGTGTCCATCCAGGACTTGGCTTGAGCAGGGGCCCTGGCAGAGGAGGTGCACCCAGAACCTTTCATCAGTGACCAGCTGGTCCCATGCATCATCCAGACAAATGACTACTTGAACCCACCATCACATCCCTACAACCACGAACTGAACCCTCAATGCCCCCAAACCCCCTGGAACCCATTCGGCCCCCAGATGTTCAGTCCACCATACAGGTCACCATCCTTCAGGAGCTGACAATGATCCAGCCCTGATGGCACTGGCTCTGATACTCCTGTATCTCCTCCCCGACAGGGGAAGCTGAAGAATGCTATGTGCAGGGTGGAAGGGCTCCTCAATGATTTTGTGTGCCCTCTTTGGCAAGCAATCCTGGTAGATCACATTGATGGGGTTGTGGAGGGGAGTCTCATCTACTCTTATGGTCCTTGCAGATTGACCTCTTGTATGACCTGAAATACAGTCTTACACCTTGACTAATTTTCCAATAAAATCAAGATTCTGATAATTCTCTGCTTGCTCACTGCAAGTCGCAACGTTTGATCTCTACCACATCTGTTATTGCATTAAAGAGGCTACCCAAACATCACATGTCAGGAAAGAAAAAACCCTTTACATTATCTGCCAGCTGACAGAAGCAAGCAGAACAGGCATGGGGATTTGCCCACCATGCAGATTTCTCCAAAGTGAAGGCCCTCGAAGTTAGTGAGATCCCCACTCCCCCAACAATCTCTTGCTAGCCACATGAGGTTGAACTGCTGACACTGCACTTTAAGTTCAAGTTTATGATCTTGTTTCCATGGTTCCTTCATGCAAAGGATATGCCTCCCAAGATTTCTGTTCCTCATCAGGTGGTTTAATTTTTCCACTCTCCAGCTCGCCGCACCCAAGTGACATTGCCATCCTGATATTGAAATGCTTTGCTGTTCCCTCATCTTCTTTGGCTCTAAATTCTGGCCAAAAGCATCAAGTGAGCACCTTCATGAGAAAGAGTATAGCAGCTCAAGTAGCCCAATTTTCCCAAGAGAAATTGGGGGATGACATTATAAATGTGGTCCTTGCAAAAACTCCCCAGTTGAGAATGTCTGCACGATCGAAACAACATCTGCCAACAGTGAACATTAATTTTTCATTATCTTTCTCTTCATTTTATATTTATTTTATTTTCTCTCTTTTTATGTGTTAATTACACTGGACAACAATTTTTTTTCAAAAGGATTGCTTCCTGAAAAGAAATGGTGATTATGATAGACGACTTCAAGCTGAACACAAAGATAATTTCAGATTTGCTGTATCATAGGAAGTTGGAGAAACATGAAATGAATTTTTATTGAATTTAGCATGTTTAATCGCATAATGATTCTGGCACCTTGTATTAGTTCAACTGACCTAAAAATGTTTCGCCGCTGATTTTTGTATGTACTCAGCACATGGCACTTCACGTGCCAGTGGCAAACAATAGTCGGCCAGGGTTGATGGATTCCAGTTGCCGTGATACCGCTTTTCCACATTCACAATGTCCTGGTGAAATCTTTCACCATGTTCGTCACTGACGGCACCAGGATCAGCGGGGAAGTCGTCCAAGTGCGAATGCAGAAAATGAATTTTCAATGACAGGTTTCACTTCATCGTTTTGTCTGCTTGAAGTGGACTGGAAATGTGACAGGAAATTATTAAAAAAGATCCTATATCTAAAAAATGGTATGGGATAGAAAGGTAAGTTTTGTGACCAGCATCTCAAAATCCTTAAGATACACCCAAAAGTTAATCTTTGTTGTCCAGTGTTTTTTTTTTTGTGTGTTTTACAAAACTGGGAAGCTGCAGAAAATAAGATTTTTCTTACATCTGTACATTGCACATAAATACACATGACAATATACTCTGAAATATAAAGCCAGTGGCCACATCCACTTGGATCTGGAAATTTGTATTGTCATATGCATCTCCTTAACATGACAGCAGCTGGCTACATGTTACCATCACTGAGTGCACACCACAGGTCATCAGGTTATGCTGCACTGAAACCTACATCAGTTTCAATGCTGGGTGCAGCGGGAAAATTCAACAATGCTGAACTTCAGAATTATGTTTCTCACAGCTTTCACACTGAGGTCACCTACAAGAAATTGTGTTGTGTAGTTTCTAGGTCAAAATCCCCAAACTATGTCATATGTTGTATTTGTGAGAATTTATGTACCAGAGGAAATTTATCTTGCTTCCTAAATATGTGGTGGATATATTAAATTGTGGCAAGGATTTTAAAGGTGAATTTGTTCCCAATTCTATATTAATATAATATAAAAGTCACCAAGGCGCATCACATGGCAAAATGTTTAATGTATTTATTTTAAATTGTATCTTTATGTATATGTGTGATTGTTATGCACTGTGTATTGAGTATGTACGTGTGTGCACCGTGGTCCAGAGAAACACTGTTTCATCTGATTGTAGATGTACAGTCAGATGATAATACAGGCAGTCCCTGGGTTACGAACACGATCCATTCCTAAGTCTGTCTTTAAGTAAGTAGGAACCTGGTGCATGTGCAGCTTTTAAATCCTTGAAACAGCTTTAAGCCTTTTCTTGCACTAAAATACAGGCTAATTTTGATCGTCAATGGCAATGTTAAGGACAAAATGATCCAACAAAATGGCGGACAGTTCTCTCCTTCCTTGTGCCGGTGAACTGCTGAAGCAATCCATAGTTTGCTTGTAGGTACAAGTTGACCGTAAGTCAGACATTCGTAACCCAGGGACTGCCTGTAAACTAACTTTTACGGGTCAATGACCCCATAGGTTAATTGGATTTTCTTTCTGATGATAACATTCTTTCTCTCTTATTATAAGGAATGCCAGGCAACACCAAGGGTAACTCTTTGGAAGAAGGCAATTTTGTGTAACATGACATGTCTTGTACAATTTGTAACAATAAAGGAATCTTGAATCCTGACTGTGGGAGTGACCATAATAGACATTATGATTCAAGCTCTGTACAATACCATAATCAGATGGCAAGACAAAAGAAGATGGATCCATGTTCAGTTTTAGGGGTAGAGCAAAGTTGCAGAGGGAGAAACTTTGATGAGAGCAGAGAATTGGCATGCGTTGGGAATACAATGACTAGACCCCAGGGGGGCAGTGCATTTTCCTGATATTGAATCCTGTTGATTGGAATTGGTTCAAATTCCACATGATAATGTTCCTGCATAGTCACCTTTATCATGAGGGGAAAGAACAATAGATTCTTACCTTGTCTAGTCCAAACAGTATAGTCGAATACTCATTCTGGCCAAAAAAAGCACACAGTTTTTTTTTTTCTCTCTGTTGGCTAATTGCTAACAAATACATGTTATTCCTATAGGTCCTCTTAGAAAGTGACTCAGGTTTACACAAAAATTCAGACTGAGTGCAAAACTGGAATTAACAGCCTCCGGAGAGTTCAAGAAAACCGGTTTTATGGGCAATGTGTCACTGACCATTAATACAGGGGAACCACAAGGTTGTGTGCTTCGTACTCTGCTCTATTCCATCCTTCTGGGCCCTTGATTTTGTAGCCAAGATAAATTCTAATGCAGTCTATATATTCATTATTTTTGGCCTAATTACAAGTAATACAGGATATACTGTATATGTTGGCATATAAGGTGTATAAGATGACCTCCAGAATTCCACTTGTAGGTTTTGAGCTAGACTCACTGTACGAGATTGCCCCAAGTCTGGCACTTACTACTGAGAGCTCAATGACCCCATAGTCCTTTACCAATCATCCCAATGACCAGAGGAGTGATGCTTTGAAGTACACTATTATGCACTTGGTTATTTAAAAGTTGGCCAATTCATTTCAAGTAATGGGAAAATACTGTCACTTACCCACCATAATAAGCATCAAACATTCCCAGCTGGTGTAATGTAAACAATGGTGACCAATTTGGCTTTGGTTCCTCTACAGAAACAAATATTTTAAAGGCAGATTACCAAGTAAAGGTTTAAATTTTATAACCATATTTTAATAAAATTATTACAACTTCAGTCACCATATATCACACCCTGTCAGCTTTTGCAAATGGCGACAGCTAGCTTTGTTTGCTGTGCTGTTATTTTGAAGTTTGTGAGACAGGTTTATAATACATTTTTATGGTTTTGATATAACATTACTATTAATCCAACTTCCCAAACATAAGTTTCAGTAGGAAACTATTTAGTAGCAGGACCCTCGGAATTTTGCGAGTGTTTTAGGCTTTTCTCCATCACCATGGCGGGCACTCTAAACCACAGGATATTAAGGTTCGGATTTTATACTTGGAATATAACATGGTCCCTGGTTTTGGGATGACATTTTTAATGTTCAAATTCCATCTTGTACGCAGACATTTACAGCAGATTGAGAACCTGGTTGTGTGGTGCCTGTACAGCAGTGGCTTTCAAACTGCCCCCCTAAACTTACATTCCACCTTGAGTAATTCCCATGCCATAAGTGCTCTGTGATTAGCAAGGGATTACTTAAGGTGGTATGTGGGTGGGGTGGGAAGGTTGAGATACACTGCTCTACCCAATTGTTACTGAAATATTTTGCTGGAGAAAAACTGTCATTGGTCCAGTTCCTAGAGAGTTATGAAACCATGCACATGATGAGTCAATTAGGTATGACTAAAGCAGTGGTTTTCAAGCTTCTTCATTCCACCCACATACCACCTGAAGCAATCTCTTACTAATCACAGAGCACCTATGGCATAGGGATTGCTTCAGGTGGAATGTGAGTTTATGGGGGCAGTTTGAAAACCACCAGTGTACAGCAATCTTACTCTCAATGCCAGCAAGACCAAGAAGCTTACTGTAGACTTCAGTTCAAATTTATTATCAGAGTACATACCTAAAATCACATCCAACCCTGACATTCTTTTTCTTGCAGGCCAGGCAGGATTTCTACTGATCATGAGTGCAAACTGTACTCAGAAAAAAATAGGTATACACAAGAGAGAAATGCAAACCGAGAAAAAATGTAAACAAACTGACTATATAAATACAGACAAAACATTCAGTAATAAATAATGTGCAAATCCTTAAGAGAGTCTGTAGCAGACTTCAACAGGGATTTTATCTGAAGGCTGCACCTGGCAATTGGAGTCAGGTGACTCAGGCAGTTGGATTTGAAAAGCTTAGATCAGCAGGAAGCTGATTGGCCAATAGCAATCAAGTGATCCAGGAAACATGTGACACAGGGTGGTATTAAATTCACTTCAACTCAGCAGTCTAGGGATATAGTTGTTTTGTCTGGAGTTGCACATAGTACATACTGCAGTGAATAGCAAATTTGCAACAAGCTAGTTTTTTTTTCTACATCAGTGACCCTGGTATGGTTATTGCAGCAGACATCAACAGGGATTTTATCTGAAGGCTGCACCAGGCAATTGGAGCCTGGTGACTCAGGCAGTTGGATTTGAAAAGCTCAGATCTGCAGGAAGCTGATCGGGCAATAGAGATCAAGTGAACCAGGAACTTATGTCACAGGGTGATGTTAATTCACTTCAGCAATCTAAAGTAATGGTAGCATTGACTGGTGTTCCACACAGGACATGCAGCATTGAAATGTCTATTTTCATCCATGTAGAAAAAAATGAGTCAGTTGTAAATTTCCTACTCACTGCCTCATGTCCTGTATGGAACTCCGGTCAATAGTACCATCACTCTAGACAGCTGAGTTGAAGTGAATTAACACCACCCTGAATCACAAGTTCCCTGGATCACTTGATCTCTATTGCCCGATCAGGTTCCTGATGGTCTGAGCTTTTCAAATCCAACTGCCTGAGTCACCTGACTCCAAATGCCAGGTGCAGCCTTCAGATAAAATCCTTGTTGAAGTCCGCTACGTCTGTGATTGAGTCTGTCATTTCAAAGTCTGATGGTGGAGGGGTAGCAATTGTTCCGAAAGTCTTGTGACACCTACATCTCTTTCCTGGCACTAACGAGAACAGATACAAGCAACTCGCATGCATTATTAGAAGGGTAAGTACAGAACAGCCCACAGAGGACAAGCATCATGAATAAAAATACTAAAAAGCACTGATTAACTTCAGAACATTAGGAATATGTAGTAATACTACAAAGAGAGAGCTGGACTCAATCTCAAAGTTCTTGTCAGTCCCACAAGTTTTGCATTTATTTTTAACTGAAATTGTCCTTTTAAAATTGAAAGGAATCCTGGGATGCCTGACATAATTAGATTTGACTGATACTTTCGAAAAAGGATTTTCCCATTCTAATCTGCAGAGATTATCTCCGCAGATGCCTCACTGGCATTGTTTGGTGGATTTGTGGCACCATTTTAGGCCTGCCTGCGATTATCTTGCTGCAGAATGTTGGACTGTCCATTGAACTAGTTCACCGGTTTCTTCCAATGTATGGTTTTAGTTTAGAAACAGAAAACGAATGGAATTATGGCCTCCAAGACACTGTGCAATTGAGCATTATCTTCAAAATCTCAACAAACCAGAAATAATTTAGTGAAGGCAGAATCGGTGAATTGGAGTGAAATGTTTTTGCCTTGTGTGCATCCATCAGCCTTTCCAGATGGTGAAAGCTTGGCAGAAGAGGATAAAAAGCCATCAGGTAATTGGGTGGATGTAGAAGAGGCACAGCATTGTACACAGCCCAAGACCTGTCCAGGTGGCAAAGCTATGGCTGTTGAAACAGATAAACAGCATCTAATGCTCGCAGCAGAAAGGCTTGAAGAACCAGAATCTATTGATGATGCAGCTTTGAAAACCATTAAAGAGTCCGTCATGGGATTTGAGGGTCTCGAAGTGGCAGAACAAACAAAAGTGAAAAAAATTCCAAGCTTCAGTAAAGCTGTTCGGTTCCAGCTGCCTCCCCAGGCAATAAGAACGTCTGATGCTGAGAATTTACAGGCTCCATTTTTTGAGATCGACGGCCTTGGAGAACACTGTGACACCGCTTTTATGAATACTTGTCACTCTGAGAGTTGGATTGGCATCACAGGCAAGTACTGACCCTATGACCTGTTGAGCAGTTAATGTGGCTTTGATCTACATAGCATGTCAGAAATAGTCAATGTATTCACAAGAAATTCTACACATGCATATAAACATCCAGATCCAAATGCATGAAGCACATTATCCCTTTGTTTCAATTGTTAAATAAAATATATTTAGAAAACTAACGTTTTAAAACAGATCTGATTAAAGATGTTCTCTTACTAGTATTTTTTTTAAACAGTCTATTTTCCTCATTGGTCAAGCAATTATATTATTTCTCTGGCAGCCAGATAAGTGGATAATGTATTCAGTTCCTTTAATTACTAAAAAAAACAGTGAAAGTCTTCAAATGCAGAACACATGTTCAATGGTGAATAATATTTTCCCGAACATTAATTTTTGAAACAATCATTTAATTTAATTAAAAATCATTTATATTTGTGTGGGTTCCTGTTTCATTGAAAGCTGGTTAAAATATTTCTAAGTTAGTATTTGCAACATTATGTTGTTAATAATTCCACCATTGCAACATACGTAATGTATGGTTTCCAAATGGCTGTGATTGTCGTAAGGTTAGTACATTATCTTAAGCCTGATAATGTGGAGATTAAAACAAAGGTCAAGGTGTACCTTTGGCCAGATATCAGAATTATAATCAGAATTTAATGTCACGCACGTGTTCATTGTTTTGCGGCAGCATTGCAATGAAAATATTGCAATAAGTTACGTTTAAAATAAATTAGTGCCAAATAAGAGGAAGTGAGGTAGTGTTTCCCTTCCGAAATTTGATGGCAGAGTGAAAGAAGCTGTCCTTGAGCCACTGGGTGTTTGGCTTTACACTCCTCTACCTCCTTCCCAATGGTAGCAGAGTGAAGAGGGCATGGCCTGGTGGTGGTGGTGGGGGGGGGTATGTCCTTGAGGACAGAGGCTGCTTTCTTCAGACACCACCTCTTGTAGATGTCCTTGATGGAGTGGACACTGATGTCAGTGGTGGTGCTGGCTGAGTTCACAACTCCCTGCGGTTTTTTCTTGTCCTGTGCATTGGCACCTCCACACCAGACAGTGATGCATCCAGTCAGAATGCTCCCCATTGTTCGACTGTAGAAATTTGCAAGAGACATACCCAATCTCCTCAAACTCCTCACAAAGTATAGCTGCTGGCGAGCCTTCTTCATGATTGCATTGACATGGAGGCCGTTTTGAGTGTGTGTGTGTGTGTGTGTGTGTGTGTGTGTGTGTGTGTGTGTGTGTGTGTGTGTGTGTGTGTGTGTGTGTGTGTGTGTGTGTGTGTGTGTGTGTATTTATATCTCTCTCTCTTACCCCACCAGAAAGAGCATGGCATGAAAAATCTCTTTCCCCATCTATATATTCAATTTATTACCTCAGCTATTTTGATGCTTAGTGAAGAAAATATTGTGCAATGCAAATTCTCTGTGGTTCCACCAAATTACTTCCATAGAGCAACAAAAGCATATTTTGCCCACTCAAGTCAGGCAGAGGTAAGGGTCTCGATTCATAACCATCCTCGCAGCCATTCAATTGTAATCAACACCTCCTTTTGGTGAGAAGAGTGAGCCTGTGGGATCATTTTCTTTTTACCCTCCAAGCAGATGGGGCATCAGGTTTCATTTGAGGTAAATTTTATAAATTGGGGCATTGGGTCTCATCGACTTGAATGGGGTGTAAAAATTGGTCAGGTTGTAAAATTAGTTTCCTGTCCGGTTGGGTTAAAATGGCCCTCAAGTTTCTCAAAGGTACAAATTTACAGAATTGGGCTACTTTACTATTCAATCCATTACATCACAAGCAAAGAATGAAAGTTTTGATGGATATGAAGAAATTAATAGGCAGCATGAATAGCGGCGCGGTTAGGGCAACACTGTTACAGTGCCAGCGACCGGGATTTCAATCCGCCGCTGTCTGCAAGAAGTTTGTCGTACGTTTTCCCCATGTCTGCATGGTTTTCCTCTGGGTTCTCCAGTTTCCTCCCATCCTTCACAACATACTGGGTTAAAGGTCAGTTGGGCGTAATTGAGCGGCCTGGGCTCATGTGCCGAAAGGGCCTGTCACTCTAAACTGCCTGCGAATATGAAGATTGGGAGATATTCATTTTATTCCACCAAAATATGTGATGCAAGTCATGCTACATCAGAAAGCATTTTGATATTGTATATTAGAATGAAGACTTCTTCTTATTCCCTGTTTCCAGAAGATCACGGGGCATCCGATTCCCTCCAACACCTCGGCATCTTATAGAACATACCTGGGGCTATTTTAAATTAAAGTTCATTTTATATCAGTAGGTTGGCGTCGTACCTAATTCCTGGAGTTGGATAGGGGTCAGCGTTTGTTCTCTGCTCCATTCTCATCCTACACTGGTGCTCTCGTTGGATGTTAGCCCAATCTCCAAAAAAAACTGGGCCTCTGATCCCCACTCTCCCTGGCTCCACCATAGGAAGATTGCTTCCAACAGACAAGAACAGTAGAAAGTAGTTTTGAGGTTAGCCAAAGGTAAGAGTCACTTGGCTATTCGCTTCAGTGACCCTTACCTTGGAACAAGGTACTCCATCCACCACAACAAAGACTTCCCAGTAGCCAACCATTTCAATTCTGAGTCACACTCCCACACTCACGTGTCTGTCCATGTCCCTGACTACCTGCAGATTGGAGGAACAGCACCGTATTTTCCATCTGGGGTACCATCCAGCCAGATGGCATGAACGTCGACTTCTCCACTTTCTGCTAACTTGCTCACCTTTTCTTTCCCCTCCCCCTTTCGAGTTTTTTCATTTCTCCCCTCCCTTCTCCCAACACGCACCCAGCCATCCTCCCCCTCATAGCTGCTGTCCTCTCCTTCCCTTCTCCACTTATCATCTCCAGCCTTGCCACCCCCTTCCCCCCATCTCTTTGTCAGATGTCTGCCAACATTCTCTCATACCTTGATGAAGGGCTCAAGCCCAAAACATCGGTTATATATTTTTACCTTTGCTACATAAAGGACTCTGTTTGACCTACTGAGTTTCTCCAGCATTTTACGTTTTTAGTTGGGACAAGCTAAAGATGCTGAGAGAAACACGATAGGCTGCAGATGCTGTGATTGTAGTAAAAACCAAACTGCTGGAGCAACTCGGCTGGTTTATTCAGCATCTAGGATCTTTTTGACAAAAATATATTGACGATGTTTCAGGCCTAAGCCCTTCTTCAAGGGAAAAATTTCAGAAAAAGCAGAAGCAGGATGTTGTGGAAAGTCTCAGAATTCAAACAATGGGTTAGGAATCCAGAACAAGGTATTAATTGGATGCGATAAGGGTCTAGGTGGAAATGTCTGTGCTAAATGAGACAGGTGATGGAGAGATGATGGGGAAGCAAGGGGGTGGGGTTGGGGGGAGAATTTTAACGAAAGCCAGAGAAGTTGATATTAATGCCATCCGGTGGGAGGGTGCCCCAGCTAAAGATGCTGTGTGACTGGAGCCCCCGAACAAATGTTCTGGTTGTAATTGTTCACAATTTGGATTGGTCATTAGCAGGCCATTCCTAACACCTGAATGATTGTCGATGCTTTCCTTAAAACAGACTTTGAATATATTCCTCGTTCAAGGAAATGGCTAAAAACTTTGGGCTAATTGACTGCAAAACCCCTGATGTGCAGTGGTTGGAAACTGTATTATGGGCTTCTACATGTGGCCAAATTGAAGGCTTCTCTTTAGTTCTGACAAAGAATCTTGAACTTGAAATGTTAGATTACTGCCTCAGAAGCTGTCTGACTTTGTGAGTGTTTCCAGCTCTTTACACATAATTTTTTTCTGTGCTCTTGGCAATTTGTGTGTGTAATCTATATTTTAGCAGTTGAACATCATCGATGCATGACTTGCTATAGATTTAACTTATCTTCCAATAAGGAGATTTCCTCATGGTTATCTACCAGTATCCTACGTTGAATTATACACAATGAATGATTCCATTCATTGTTTTTGTTAAGAAAACTTCAAAAAGGCTTTCAAAATTAAACAATTTATAACAGTGGAAGGGCATATTTAGGCAGAATTACAGCTTAAAATATTAAGGCTCAGATTTTCCTGAGAGTCGCTCACAGATGCGTATGCAACTGCTTGCTTTTCCAATGTGAGTTTCAGGAAGTTAGAGGAAGACCACAGAAGCCATATGCAGAAATCTCAAGGAAGCCCTGCTGTCATTCTGACTGATTGGCAGGGAAGAAAGCCAACTTTCCTCAAGATTCCTGGCAGTTACACTGAGCAATCCAACTCCTGAAGATTTGCCAGGTTAGAGCAGACTCTTCCATTTGAATGGAGATTAGCTTAGACAGAGGAAGGCAAGTTTCAGTTCACTTCTATTTGTGTCAATTTAAACAAGCTTAATATGTTTCAAGGGTTTTCTCATCTTTCTTACATTTTGTTTAACTAGTTTTAAGACATTTTTACTTCCATGTGTAATACTGAATTACTTTTGAATGGAAATGTCAGTGACGTTCACATGCATCGAAGCTACTGTTGACAGTTTTTCACAGCAGTGCAGTCTGTAGGTATGACTTAACCAGTAGCCAAAGCACTTCAGTGGAACTTCCGATCGGAGGTACTTCATTGAACAGTGGCATGGGCAATGAAACTGAAATGGAAATGCTTTTGTTCATGTAGTTATTGCCAGAGAGGATCCCTTGAAAGTCACAATCAAAATCAAGATTTATTGTCACGAACATGTCACGAAAATCGCCGTTTACCAGCAGCATCACAAACCACAGTAACATAACATAACATAACAATTACAGCACGGAAACAGGCCATTAGGCCCTTCTAGTCCGCACCGAACCAAACACCCCTTTCTAGTCCCACCTCCCTGCACAATGCCCATAACCCTCCATCTTCTTCTCATCCATATACCTGTCCAACCTTTTCTTAAATAATACAATTGACTCCGCCGCCACTATTTCTCCCGGAAGATGATTCCACACAGCTACCACTCTCTGAGTAAAGAAGTTCCCCCTCATGTTACCTCTAAACCTCTGCCCCCTAATTCTTAACTCATGTCCTCTTGTTTTAATCTTTCCTCCTCTTAACGGAAATAGTCTATCCACATCCATTCTGTCTATCCCTTTCATAATCTTAAATACTTCTATCAAATCCCCTCTCTACCTTCTACGCTCCAAAGAATAAAGACCCAATCTGTCCAATCTCTCCCCATACTCCAGATGCTTAAACCCAGGCAACATTCTGGTAAACCTTCTCTGCACTCTCTCCACTCTGTTTATATCCTTCCTATAATTAGGCGACCAGAACTGCACACAGAACTCCAAATTAGGCCGCACCAACGTCTTATACAATCTCAACATCACCTCCCAACTCCTATATTCCATGCAATGATTGATAAAGGCCAGCATACTAAAAGCCTTCTTCACCACCCTATTCACGTGAGTTTCTACCTTCAGAGAACGATGTACCGTTACTCCTAAATCTTTCTGCTCTTCTGTATTCCTCAATGCTCTCCCATTTACCATGTATGTCCTATTCTGATTCTTCTTACCAAAATGAAGCACCTCACACAAAATAAATAAATAAATATATAAATAAATAAGTGCAAGAATTAAAGTAAAGTGTGTGTTTAAGAACAATAGATAACAATTTTAAATACTTTAAAATTTAAATTTAGATATACAGCGTGATAACGGGCCCTTTTGGCCGACAAGCCAGTGCCGCCCAATTACACCCAATTGACCTACAACCGCCGGTACATTTTGAAGGGTGGGAGGAAACCGGAGCCCCCAGGAAAAACACATGTAGACACGGGGAGAACGTATAAAATCCTTATAGACAGCAAGGGATTCAAACAATGGCACTGTAACACGGTTGCGCTGACTGCCTCTATGGTGAGCTCAAGCAATATGCAGTTCTCAGTCAATTCCAGGCCATGCATTTTGTTAATAAACTCACTACAATTGAATGCGTCTGGTAAAAACTTGTATATAAATTTTCTAAAGTTAACTTGGGTACTGTTGACTAAACTCATTAAATATGCTTATATTATGTGAAAAACCCAAGTATATTCACAAAATCCAAGACTAAAATAAACAAGGATTTCATTAAATGCAAACAGTAAAATTAATGTTCGAAGATGCTGTCCAATTCCACTGATTCACAGGATACTGTACATTTGGGAATACAGTTGGGAAATTTGAGCAAAGGGTTTGCTTTAGAAAACAATGCAAATTTGGTTCCAAATCCCCAAAACAGAAACTCGACTTGAATCTGATGCTTCTTGAACATCTCAGAGCATTTTGCAGGCCAGGAAGGAGTTCTGAAGTACATTCCTCATTTTAATGTTGGCAAAAGGAATCGCCAGTTCGTTTGTAGGAAAATCTGACAAAATATCAATGACAAAATCAACCTGATAAACTGCTATCTTTGAAGGGTGTTGGTTGAGTGCTAGATCTTGACCAGGTCTTGAAGGAAATCCCCCTGCTTTAATCTGCATCTAAATTAAATCACAGATTTTCTGTCACTCTACCTCAGGAAGGTGACCCCTTCAGGCCTGCAGTATCGGCCTGGAACATCTGTCTCTTCAAGTTCATAGTGCATGGTGTGCCCCGTTGATCTGACACTAAGGCAGAACCGTTTTTTTTTACATCTGTTTGTTCCCTGCTCCAAAATTGTGGGTGGATGTAAGTATCTTTCATGTACTACCAAGCCAAAGATGTGCACAGCCATTTAGCTGAGCTTACAACCGGCTGCATTCCAACGTGGGAAGCTTCACAAGTCCTCAAGGAGAACCCACATTTCTGCAGATCTGTTTCCTTGGCTGTTTATCTTTAAGCCACGTGTAGCAGAGTTGAAATAAAATTACCCCCTTGATTGGGCTTATAAGTGCCTTCATAAATGGCAGGTAAAGAAAGACCATCAAGGTCAGGGTAAAATTAATTGGGGCATCAGCTGGTATAAATTTAAAATTTTAACAGGCCCTTCCACCCATGAGCCTTATGTTGCCCAATTACACCCAATTGACCTCCAACCCCTGTACATTTGGAAGGCTGAGGGGCACCTAGAGGAAACCCAGGCAGACACAGGGAGAATGTACAAACTCCTTACAGACAGTGCCAGATTTGAACCCGGTCGCTGGCGCTGTAACAGCCTTGTGCTAACCACTACATCACCATGTTGGCCTCTAATTGTGTCACCCATATAACTGATATACTGTATCAACAAGTCCCACCACATGTGGTCCACAGGACATAGCTATCCAGAAAGGACAGCTGTGTAGCTGGTGTGTAATTTGCTGAACGTTTTTCCTTTATTTTATTTTACAGGCATGGGAAAGATACTGCACATATTGCTTCAAAGGGATTCGTTTGCAAAATAGAATTAAGCACCCACTGGAGTTCTTCACAATGGCAAAAGCAAAACAAAAATCAGTATTCAGCCAAGTGTGCCTATTCCAACACTAGATGAGCAAGCTCATTCCATAACTAAACCTTGTTGGCAGTACCCTCTTCAAACTAAACATATCCCTCTCCCTGATCTCAGGCTCAATTAAGCCTAGCAATCAATGATGTTCTGCATGGTCCTTAGGTAAGATATGGTTCCCTTATCTGATTCATTGCTGAGACTGTGGTCCTCTTCTTGGCGACTTCGCCTCAGCTGATCTGCTCTTTTTTTTTTTTTTTTTTTTTCCTTGTTGAATCATTACTCCTCTTTATTTATAGTGCTTACTGACAGAGGTAAACATGAAGATAATTAGCAATGTTGACAGGACTGTATCAGGAATTTAAAAATCTGCTGGAAGAACTCTGCAGGTCAAGCAGCATTAACAGGAGAACAGTTGACATTTTTGGCTGTAACCTTTCATCAAGACTTGATGCTACATGACCTGCTGAGTTTCTGCAGCAGACCTTTTTTTGCTCCAGATTCCAATATCTGGGCTCTCAGGACTGTTTTCTCTTTTTTTTTTTTTTTTTTAATTTTTTATTTTTCACACCATAAATCACAATAGCCATGATATACACTTTTTCTTTTCCACACATTTACAGTGACTTTTTCTCCCTCCCCCCTCCCTCCTCCCAAGCCACCCCCCCACCCCCCCCCTCTCATCCATTTTAGGTATACAATCTAGGTTGCATTAATTCAGTTAGACAATGTTGTCATTCAACAGAAATACACCAGAAATTCTACTGAGTCCATTCTTTTCTTTTCTTCTCCTTCCATCAACTTAGGTAATGTTTGTTCCCGGTAGGTTTTCGCTATTGTATTTAATGTAAGGCTCCCATACTTGTTCGAATATTTCAATATTATTTCTTAAACTATATGTTATTTTTTCTAATGGAATACATTTATTCATTTCTATATACCATTGTTGTATTTTCAAATTATCTTCCAATTTCCAGGTTGACATAATACATTTTTTTGCTACGGCTAGGGCTATCTTGACAAATCTTTTTTGTGCATCTTCCAAGTCAATTCCAAATTCTTTATTTTTTAAGCTGATCTGCTCTTGAAACCATTACCCATCTTCCCTTAGAATAACGATCTTGGCCACGTCACTCATTCCCTGTCTGACCCCTGAACCACCATCATCCAAAAATCTGTTTCCCTCACCAATTCTGGGAAGTCTCCTCTCTGTCAGAACCCCTCAGAATCACAAAAGTTCTCCAAATATCCTTTCTCATTCTTCTACATTCCAATGAGTATAGGCCCAACCTCCTCAGAAGGCAGTCTCTCCATTGCAGGAGCCAATCTTGTGAACCTGTCAGAACTGTCTCCAGTGCTGCTGTGTGCCTCCTGGATAAGGGCAGTACTGTACTACAGGTGGCATATAACTAAGTCCTATCTATTTTACTTTTGTACTCATCTCTTCATTAGACCAGGGCTGCCTCAAAATGTCTCGTTCTACCTGCACGCAAAATCTCAGTTTCACATATAAAGATCCCAGAAATGTTTGTACTGCAGAGTAAATTACAGAAAGGAAGGAAGGAAGGAACGATTTACTATTCATAAAAAAAGCCATTTGGGTGCTAAGAGGACTCTTTACTGTGATGCATTTGAATAAATACATAATGAAGTCCAGATGCATTTTAAACTGTTTATTAGTGAAAACAAAATGACTCATAACATGGTAGTGATCATTGTAATGTGGTAACATCCATGAACTTGGTAACGATAATGTCCTTGCTAACATGACTAACATCCATGTAATGGTCAACAGAAAATATCGGAGCCCCACTCAACCACCGTCTATCTCGTCATACAAGTCCACGCGGCCTAACAAAAATCCAACACCCATGAAACCCGTGTGCGTGCGCCAACCGTCTGCAGTGCACCAGCAGCGACAGAACGGGCGCAGCCTCTGGACCCCGGAGCACTGCCAACTCCCGTGACTACTATCAACAACAACGAGCTACACAATCAGATGGATTCTGGCTCCTACAGCGAGGGAGGAACAGAGAGATGGAGGGAAGAAGGAAAGGAGAGAAAGGATGGATAAAGGTCAGGAGGAAGGAGAGGGAGAAGAGACAGGAATGGAGGAATTTATGAATGAAAGAAGGATAAGGAATCAAGAGAGAGAAAAAGGATGAGTAAAGGGAGAAAGGAGGAAGAGAATCAGGACAGCCCAAACACCCGGACTGCCAACTAAGCAAGCAGCAGGTTCTTTTATGGAAATGCGCAATCGGTCAGTGCACAGAGAACTCCTGTGATTAGTAAAAGCAGTCATCCGGTGGCTTTCAAATAACTCAGTATTTGGGGATTGTAACAGTCCGCTAACCGGGACATGACCCAGTGCACAAGATGGGCGGCGACGAACATGGCGACCGCACAGACCCCGCAGGGTCCAACAACCTTCATCCCAGGTGATAACCCGTGCAGCAGGAAACAACGAGCAACGGCGGGAATACTGACCAATCCGAGGCCAGCACTGCTGCGACATCACTCCTGTTGTCAGCAGCAGGGAGAGAATATAAGCAGAGCTGCCAGTGGAATAAACCAGTCTTCGACTTTGACTTCTTGGGCGTGTGTCATTTTCTTTTTACCACCCTTCGTGGTAGCGCGGATTTTAATAAAATATTTTTTTAAACCTTTCCAAACTCAAGAGGAAGTGTAAAACGTTGCCCTTCAAAGTTGTGCCCACTTGTGAGTTACACCCTTACTGCTCTTGTTTGAGTGATATGAGGAGCCACATTGAGATGGTCAGTTGAGCTCGGCATTTGTGCAGCTTCAGTTTATTTGGGGTGGATACATTCTTACCTCCATGATGTTCAATTTTCAGATGATTGTCTTCTTCAGAAACAAATTTTGAAAGAAGGGCAAGGGAATGTTTCCAGACCTGATGTTGGCCAAGAAGTCACCATGAAGATATTGGGCATGCTGGAAGATGGAACCATTATAGACAGGGACCCAAAGCTTACGTTTCTCCTTGGAGATGGTGATGTTATTCAGGTCAGTCTGTTTTTTGTTTTTTTTAGACATACAGCATGGTAACGAGCCCGTGATGCCCATTTTACACCCAATTAACCCCAGGTATGTTTCGAACGGTAGAGGAAACCGAAGCTCCCGGGGAAAATGTACGCAGACACTACAAACTCCTCACAGACAGTACAGCATTTGAACCCCAGTCCTGATCGCTGGCGGTGTAAAAGCTTCGCTCTAATTGCAACACCAGCCATGCTGCCCCTTGTGTCTATTTATTCAAATTATTGCAATATTTTTGTCTTTAATGAGTTGCCTTTAACAATTATAAGACTATAGGATATAGGAGCAGAAGCAGCCATTCAACCCACTGAGTCTTCTCCACCATTCCATCATGAGCCAATCCATTCTCCCACTCATCACCACTCTCCTGCCTTCTCCCCATAACCCTTGATACCCTGACTATTCAGATACCTGTCAATCTCTGCCTTAAATACTCCCAACAACCTGGCCTCCCCAGCCGTCCGTGGTAGCGAATTCCACTCTCTCACACTCACTCACACCTTACATGGTTCTACCCATTAGCTTTATTGCAGCTGATTAAGGAAATAAAAGTGATGGTGGAGCATGCGGGAGATCTAAAATAATGCCAGAAGTTATGCAAAAAGGAAATCAGTGGACTCTGAAAGGGAATGGAGATTAACATTTTACAGAGGACACAACTAGAGGTCTTTAACCCACTGCCTGCTTCAAGTATTTTTTTTTTCATTTATGTGATTATCGATTGATAAACTGTACATCTTTGCTAAAGTGGAAATTAATTAATATAACTGTGTTAACAGCGTCTTTGGCTTATCTGCCATATGTGGACTTTATATCTCATCAATTAGATTTACAGTCAATTCCTGGAAGTGAGTTTTTTCTTGTTGGTTTCTGTTTGAACAAAATATCATTTTATAGAATTGGATAAAGAAGATTTGGTGTCCAATACGGTCACAAAATCAAAAGAGCATCGAGACCATTCAGGATAGCCATAGCTGTTTACTATTTACATATGTTTATACATCAGTTTACAACCGAGAAGTTGGACATTGGGGATGTATTATCTTTAACTTCCAGTATAATCTCGTCATTTTACTTCATCGCAATAGGTCTTTCCATTCTTTCCCAGCTTCCCCATATCAATCACTCTACCAGAGTGTGCAAACCTAGCCAAGTCCATCATGAGCACCAACCTATGAGGATATCTGATTCAAGAAGGCAGCCAACATCATGAAGGACCCCCATCACCCTGGTCACAACCTCTTCTCGTAGAAAGAAGTGTGAAATCCAACGACTACAAGAAAAGTTTTTTTTAAATCCCACAGCTATTACTTTCTTGAACTTCCATTGACCAGAAACTACTCTGGGACCACCAAAAGAAAAAAAAATGTTTCATTTTTTTTCTTACACTAACAACAACTGTGAACGCTTATCTGTCTATCCTTTTATATTGATATTCTCTATTTCCGTCTTAGTATATCATGGTAAATGAATGCATACTATTGTGGTTGATGGATCTCGCACACCCGTTTTTCACAAATAAGACTTTTGGTGCATCTGTACATTGTTCTTGTGTATATACATTAAACTCTCAGTACTTATTACTCCATAATGCACTTTCTTATCACACTCTCAGTAAAACAATTTCAACATACCGCAAGGTAACGGGCCATTTTGGCTCATGAGTCCATGCTGCCCAATTTGCACCTTATTAGCCTACACCCCCAGATACATTTTTGAACAGTGGGGGGAATCTGGAGCCCCTGGAAAACACAGGGAAAACGTAGAAACTCCTTCCAGATAGCGTAGAATTCAAACCCAGTGGCTGGCACTGTAAAGGCATTGCGCTAACTGCTCCGCCAACCGTGCCATCCTACTTGGCTCCCATATCGGGTTAATTGTTTTGAACTCTCCGTATTACACCAGGTTCTCATCTCCATGTTTAGTCTGAAGAATATTGGCTCATAAGGCAGGTAAAGGCCTTATCAACCTGTTCGATTCGATCATGGCTGATCAAACGCTGTTTTGCTAATTCCTTGAAGAAGGGCTCAGGCCTGAAATGTTGGCAATATATCTTGGTCTTTTATGGATGCTGAAAGACTGGCTGAGTTCCTCAAGCATTTCGGTGTGCTTTTAAACACTGTTGATTTATCCACTCCCTTGAGCCACTGTTATCTAACCAAGCTCCATCTTAATCAGTTATTTGATTTTATTGGTCTCGCCTTTCCGGCTTTTGAACAATTTCCACTACTCTTTGTGTGAACATGTACTACTTGGCATCAACTCTCAGTGACCTGGGTCTCATTTTAAGGTGTTTTGGACCTCACCCATGTCCCATCCTGAAAAAAGTGTCGTTCCATCTCCCCTATCAAACCCTTGACACATCTCACACCATGCTGCATCACCCCTTACCTGAAACCGTATGCTTCGGTAAATACAAGTTAGTGTATGAGAGCTATCTTCATTATTTTATCCTTTCTTTGAAGATGTTTCTTCTTTCCTCAGAGTTCCTCTTTAACACTAATTGCACATTTATGTAAGAAGATATAACAGCTCATTTGACCCACCAGTGTCCCACAAACAGCAGTGATGTGAATGTCCAGGGGGCGTGTTTGTTTCTGCTGATGCCGCTTGAAAGATGAATAGAGTGTAGGTCATTCCACGAATATCTTGTGCTGAGGAATTTGTTGCATCCAGCATAAGGCAGGCGAAATTCTGGTAAATATTTTAACCCAAAAATAGCACTTCCAACATTCCTCTAAATTATTTAATACTGCACAGTCTTGTGAATCCTTGTGCAGGATACCCTAAAGGTTAACCTCCAGGACGAGTCGGTGGTAAAAAAAAAAGGTCAATGCAATGTTGTGATGCCAGTAGAGGACCCATGATTCAGAGCCGAACAAGAGCGTGGGTATGACAATGGCTCTGTACACGCTGATCTTTGTGTGTTTCTAGAACACACTCCTAGAATGCTCCTAGAACGCTTCCATCAGCGCTGTCTCCGCTCCTTCCTCAACATTCATTGGAGTGACTTAACCAGATAACCTTATAACCATTTACGAAGTGGAAACAGGCCATATTGGCCTTTCGAGTCCACACCAGTTCACTTCTTTTTTTCTTTCTTCTTCTTTGGCTTGGCTATGACAGATGTCTATTTGAAGCAAGTGGGAACATGCATCAGTGAAAAATTCTGAGCATGTGATTTACTGCTCCATTTCTAGAAGATGAGGAGTGTTTCAAATCCAACTTCTAATTTTTACATGCTGCCCAATTTGCACCCTATTAGCCTACACCCCCGGATACATTTTTGAATAGAATGCTGTTTTGAGTCTGCCTTCTGAATCTTGAGCGAGCACGTGTTACATAATAAAGTTACTGATTCCTGTATACCACATTTATTCATTTAACGCACTATTTTCTCTCTCTCTTGATCCATATTTTCTGATTTTTCCAATCTCTGCATGCATCTATCTTGCTTTTGTGGTTCTTTTTCTGGACAACTACACCCAGGAAATGTGTTACAGACAAGTTAAGAATCATAGAATACTGTGTGTATATGGCACTTTGACACTGGAGATTGATAACAATGATGTGGGCCACCAAGTGCAGCCATTAATTATGTCACCTGAAGTTGTATCTATTCACTGAGGATCTAGGTCTTATTCCCAGTTTTGATGACTGCAATTTGTTCATCACCAACATCAAAGTACTCGAGCTGGCAGAGTCCGCAAGCATCGAATCCACGCTGCTGAAGACCCAACTGCGCTGGGTGGGTCACGTCTCAAGAATGGAGAACCATCGCCTTCCCAAGATCGTGTTGTATGCCGAGCTCTCCACTCGCCACCGAGACAGAGGTGCACCAAAGAAGAGGTACAAGGACTGCTTAAAGAAATCTCTTGGTGCCTGCCACATTGACCACCGCCAGTGGGCTGATATCGCCTCCCACCGTGCATCTTGGCACCTCACAGTTCGGCAGGCAGCAACCTCCTTTGAAGAAGACCACAGAGCCCACCTCACTGACAAAAGGCAAAGGAGGAAAAACCCAACACCCAACCCCAACCAACCAATTTTCCCCTGCAACCATTGCAACCGTGCCTGCCTGACCCGCGTCGGACTTGTCAGTCACCAACGAAGCTGCAGCAGACATGGACATACCCCTCCATAAATCTTCATCCATGAAGCCAAGCCAAAGAAGAAATGTTGGCATTCCTATCTAGAGAAATAGGCTGTAAGAGCAGGGATGCAACGTTGAGGCTGCATAAGGCACAGGTGAGGCTTCACACTCAAAATGACATAAATTTGAAGCTTAGACCTTGGACTCAGGGACGAATGCTGAGTATAATCACACCTGGAGCCTACCTGCCAGCATGGGATATAGGAACTTTTGACACTGTTCTTGCAAGAAGAAACTGCATGGGTTATGAAGGCTCAAGCAGGCTTCAATGCCATGAGAAAGGCTTGCACCAGTGTTAGAGCCAGCAATGGATGAACCACTGGAACGTGGATCAGAGTAGTCATGGCTGTTCCTCTTGCCTTTTGAGCCTTGTTTCTTTAGGGTAATACCTTGCATTATTGTCTGACGAAGTGCCCGCTATCCAAGGAAAGATAGTAACAGCGCCACTAATAATAATTTATATTCTGCATCTGATGCGCTAGCAGACTATCAAACAGAGAATTCCTTCAGCGGGCGGATAGGTGGGGCTGAGTTCATGGCCAGATCAGCCATGATCCTATTGAATGGCGGAGTAGGCTCGATGGGTCAAATGGCCGACTCTTGCTCCCATTCCTCATCTTCAACTACTTCTGCAAGCAATAACTCCAGTCACAACATCCTTGAGCTCTTTTTGTAGGTATCTTGTGGTTTGCTGTTTGAAGATCCAGTGCAGTTATGATGGTGCTGTATGCGATAACAAAGTGTCTGCTGTGTTAAAATAAAGTTCAATATGTTTGAATTAATGAATCTCATGAATTTGGTTTCCAATATCAAGCCTCTTGTGAGAGTTACGTGTCATCTTCCTCTCAGAGCCATCTGTCGAGTGGAGACAAGGGGACTGGCCAGCAGGAAAAAGAGAACTTTGGCTGTGATTCCACGTTGGAATACCATTCGGTACTCTATATCTCTTTGGCTGCACACAGAGACATGTGGAAATTCTCACATACCATCCCTCCAACCACAGCCAGAGTCTGTACTTGGAATGACTTGAAGAGAAGGAAAGAAATGGGACTTGCAACTCTTTTTGAAATGCAACTCTTCTTTGGTATGGCATAAAAAAATAAATCAGGATACATAGTATTATGCTCTTGGAGACACGCATTCCAATAGTGCTGTGGTATATCGTGCACTGGTGATGCCATAGAAAAGAGATTTCCACTATTACAGTAAAAAGCACCCTGGAAACCTAGACATAAAAGCACATTTCCCCCACAAAGTTAGGAATTTTGAAGTGGTGTTTCCGACCAGGAGCAGCTGCTTCAAGTCAGCCTTGAGCACCAGGCGACGTCTTACCATCAGCAGTGAGAATCAATGTGAAGATCAGCGTCTTGGCCCATTCCTCGAAAGACAGAGTTTACTTGCAATACAGTGTTCTATTGGCACAGATAACGCTGGCCCTTCTCCCTCCTTCAAGATCCAATCAATTTGTGCAGGAACAATGCATTGCACAGTGTTTGACATCACTCCTGCATGCATAGCATCATTCAGGTCCAAGTACATCATGCAGGGGGAAGTCTTGGTAGAACTTAAAGTGCCCACTCCATGCACATAAAGCGCTGATTGTTTTTTAAGGCAATGTGATATAAATTATGAACCAATTGAGACAATTTTCTTCTATTCATGCATTCTTTTCATGAAACTTCTTCATGTTGTGTAACAGATCTTCCAATCCTTTGCTTTAAAATTCCAACTATATGTTGAAATATTGGCATAATAACAGAATAGATACAAGATGATGTACTTATCGTTAAGTATCCAAACCAAATTCCTTTGACACTCTGGAGTAATTATCTTAGTAACTAAACCCTCATATACACATATTTTCACATGCAGATTATGCGTAAAACTGGATATTTCCAAGTCCAGATCTTGCAAGTGAACTTGTACCATCAGGAAATGGCCCACAGTGCTTCATGATTCACCTCCATGCTGTTGAAAGTAGATGAAAGTAACTTATTCAATGCAGTGCACTTACATTTCCAGAAGGGGTTTGATCAGGTGCCATATAAATGGCTATTGTGGAAAATTAATAGTTCATGATGTTAGCAGAAACATGTTGTTAAAGGCTAAACATTGTCTGACAACAGGGATTAGTGTTGGGCCCATGATCTTTTACAGTTTGCATTATAAACATGAATGATGGCTCTAAAGTTGCTAAGTTTTCAGGTAAAACATGCTTATATAGCATAGGAACAGA
Source organism: Narcine bancroftii (assembly GCF_036971445.1). NCBI lineage: Eukaryota > Metazoa > Chordata > Chondrichthyes > Torpediniformes > Narcinidae > Narcine > Narcine bancroftii. The sequence continues at coordinate 52,821,933 of NC_091482.1, read as the reverse complement.
AGCAGGCCATTCAGCCCACTGAGTCTGCTCTACCATCCCATTATGAACTGATCCATTCTCCCACTGTGCCCCACTCCCCTGCCTTCTCCCCATAACCTTTGATATCCTGCCTATTCGGATAACTATCCATCTCTGCCTTAAATATACCCAAACATTGAGCGTCCGCAGCCAACCATGGCAGAAAATTCCAGAGGTTCACCGCTTTCTGGCTAAAGAAATTCCTCTGCAGCTCTATTTTAAATGGGCGGCCTTCAGTCCTGAAGACCTAGGCTCTGCGACATGGGAAACAACTTTGCCTCATCTACTCTGTCCAGGTCTTTCAACATTCAAAATGCTTCTTTGAGGTCCCTCTCATTCTTAAGAGCTCCAAAGAGTACAGTCCTAGAGCCATCAAACATTCCACATATGTTAATCCCTTCATTCCAGGAATCATTCCTGTGGAATCTTCTCTGAATCCTCTCCAAAGTCGGCAGATCCTTTCTTAAATAAGGAGCCCAAAATTCTATCCTATACTCCAAGTGAAGCCTCACCTTATAAAGCTTCATCATCACATCCCTGCTGTTATATCCTATTCCACTAGCTATGAATCCCAACATTGTCTTCATTGACTTATCCTGGAGGTGAACCTTTAGGGTATCCTGCGCAAAGATTCCCAAATTCCTTTGGACCTCCAAATCCTGAATTTTCTCCCCATCCAAATTATAGCCAGCCCTTTTATTCCATTGTAGCGCCGGCACTGACCACTGGCAGACACAAAGCAAATAGTCAAAGGCTTTATTAATCAGAAAACCCAGGCACGCCTCTACATGCTCCTGGCTCACGTCCAAGGCAGGTAGGGGGAGGAGACGAGGGCTCTCGGCCTTCATTATGGGCAGGGGGGCTACAGGTGAAGAAGGCGGGCCAGCCTGCCCAACCCAGTGAGGACCTACCCACAGTACGGTTCCACCACTTCCTTTTGCCAAAGTGCATAATCACACACTTTCCAACATTGTATTTCATTTGCCACTCCTTTCTCCTGATCTATCTAAGTGTCTCTGCAGTTCTGTTTCCTCCTTGATACCTACCCCTCCACCTATCTTTGAATTATCTCCAAATTTAGCCACAAAGCCACAATTCAAATCATCAACATACAACATAAAAAGACATTGTAACCAACCAACACCGACCCTTGAAGAACATCACAGGTAACTGGTAGCCAACTAGAATAGAATCCTTTTAGTCCCCCTCTCGGTTTCCTGCGGTCATGGCAAAATGGGCTTTAAAGAGAAGGAGGATCCAGAATTAAATAAGTAGGTTAAATTGGGAAATGACAGAGTCAACAGTGTATAAATGTCAAAGATGAGAAATTGTCCATTTTGGCATATTGTCTAATTGGTGAGGGATCTGGGTCTTCCAGTACACGATTTACAACAGGCAAGTACAGCAAAATAAATTAGAAAATCCTCCACAAAAAAAAGCATTACTTGTGAGGGAAATGAATGCAAATGTAGGGAGATTACACTTAATTTATGTAGGATATTGTTGAGAGCTCACGTGATTTGCTGTGTACAGCATGACTTAGTTAAGAAAGGATGTCAATGTGCTAGAATCCATTCAGAAAAGATTTATTCGACCAATACAGTGGATTTCAATCTTTTTCCACTCACGTACCAAAGCACACCTATGGTGATTGGAAAAAAAAAGTTTGAAAACCGCTGGACTAATACTTATAATTTTTAAATTATTTTTTTTTAGTTTAGACATCAGCATGGTATTAGGCTCTTCTGGCCCCCCGATCTTGTGCCGCCCAATGACACCCAATTAACCTTCAACCCCCCAGTACGTTTTGAAGGGCGGGAGGAAACCAGGTCCCCCAGAGGAAACCCCACGCAGCCATGGAGAGAATGTACAAACTCCTTACAGTCAGTGCCGATTCGAACCGGCTAACTGCTACACTAACTGTACTCCCCAAGGGCATGAAGTCGAATATTGTCTTAGGAGGAAAGAGTGGAAGCGTTAGGCTTGAAAGAGGGATGGGGGACTTGATTTGTCATGAGGGTTATTGACAGGATGGAACTGGGCAAGATGTTTCCTCTTGTGGGAGAATTTAGAATTTAACTGTTTAAAAATAAGGCTTCATCCATTTGAGACAGATTTGAGATTTTTGTTTCCTTAGAGGATCATAAGCCTTTGGAACTCTCATCTCAAAGAGTAATAGAATATTCCTGGATTATTTTTAAGACAGAGAAAGATAGGTTCTTATTAATTAAAGGTTGGGGGGAGGGGGAGTGGTTGAAAGATTTCTGGATGGAAGGGAATATAGCATTGAGGTTGTATTCCATGGACTTCTTGAAGAGCAGAATGAGGGCTTAGTTCTACTCCTAATTCATACTTTCCTATGTTTTCCAAGTGTCAGTCATGCTCCTATGACATCACAAGTTGTGCTCTACACACTTCCTCCGCTGCTGTCGTCTGGCAAATGTCGGCAGTGTGCAAATGACCTGTGAACTTCATTGAATAATAATAAACAAAATAAGATGCACATGGGCATCGGGACTGATAGTGAGATATCGCTGAAAGGATCTGGGCCATGACATTGATGTCTTGCACCCAGTATTTGCTGTCAGTGCTTAGAATAATGGAAATGACACTGGTTTCACTGTGCCCTTGGTTTCAAGACGAGTCAAGTTGGAGCTGCCTGCTGCCACCATCGTCGCCCTTGGTTAACCTGCAACTCGCTAGCTGGGACCCCTCAAGCCACAAGACTCAATTGGTTCAGACCTCCATGTGAGGAAGTGCCCAGGTGCACAGGAGTTCACCCGGCGTCTTCCACAGCAGTGTTTCTGCAGCTGTTCTGTAGCTGTCGTTAGGATCTGATAAACATACCAGTCATCAGTGCATCTCCACAGGCAGCAAGTGACGGAAACCTGACAGGTCCGATATCAGTGCAGGATTCCACATATAACCAACCAAAAAGTTCATACATGCATCCTTTGAGAATGAGTGACAAGGATTTGACTTGAAACTACACATGTTTAGCAGACCGAAAGAAGATTCAGCCAAATTTCTTGTGGCAATAAACTCTAATTAGTTATTAAAGATATTATTGATTGTCTAAACTCTAAAATAATCATTCTTGCTGCAGTATCAGAATTTATAGTTTAGAACGTCATGAAATGTGTTGTTTTGCGACAACGTCACAGAGCAAACAGTTCTATCAACCACCTTACAAAATAAAGAAAAAGAAAAAGTAAAATAAAGCAGTGTCTTCGGTTCATTGTCCATTCGGGAATCTGTTGGCAGCGGGGAAGAAGCTGTCTTTGTGTCGCTGAGTGCTCATCTTCAGGCTCCTGAACCTTTTTCACAATGGTAGCAGAGTGAAGAGGGCATGGCCTTGAGGATAGAGGCTGCTTTCCTAAGACACCCACTCTTGTAGATGTCCTCGATGGAGTGAAGACCCTCTGGAGTTTTTTCTTGTCCTGAGCATTGACACCTCCATATCAGGCAGTGATACAACCAGCAAGAATGCTCTCCACAGTGCACCTGCAGAGGTTGACGAGAGTCTTTAGTGACATACCAAATCTCCTCTAAGGATACTGAGCCTGAAAAAAAAGACACAGTCTGTGGAAAGGGATGACAAGGTTCTCAGCCAAGCTTTTTTGTTTTACAAGATGGAAACATACAGTCACATCTTAAGAAGTGACAGATCAAACCCATTAGTCGCACTCGCAGGAAGCCATCAAACAACTCCTCCTCTCTAATCCCTCTGATCAAGGACTGTGAGGACTGCCCCACTGTTGAGATACCGTAAATTCATTTTCATTCATTGAGCAAAGCCCGACTTCAGCTTGTGAAAAATCGAGCATGGTGTGAGCACCACCTCATTCTCATCACCATTGGCTCTTTGATCTCACTTTGCCAAGATTCTGTTTAATAATCCCTTTGATTTTTTTAGATCGGCTCGCTCTTGTTCTCTTGTGCTTTATACAGTGGGAAGACATTCAAAGCCTATGAAACAAAATGCCTAGAGTCATGTCAGTCATGGGAGATGGCCAAGCACACTGAAAATGATGAAAGAAAAATATGTTCAGAACATTCTTTCAATGAAGTAATGGCTTGATACACTTCATTCCATGCACACTTCATAGTTTGTCAACAATATTGTATTTGAATGCTCATTATAGAAAATAAGGCAGGTTAAATACAAGTTTTCACCAAAAATCCAAATTGAATTGAGTTGGTTTTTATTCTTTTTAGTTCTCCGATTATCTGTTTCTATTCCAGCAATGAGTTTTATTCTGAAAATTGAAAGGCATTCATTTGTATTTACTGAAATTGGAATCACATTGTCAGGGGAGCATCTCTCATTGATTGACATATATTGGGATAGGCTTTGGTAAAGGTTTCTTTGCGATTGATGGCCCGTACTGGGAAATCAATGACCTTTATGATATCCAGGTTTGGATAGGATGGGAGAAGTTGCATAGAAGTGGCAGATGGAATACAGTGTAGGGAACTGTATGGTCATGCAGTGTAGTAGAAGAAATAAAGGTACAGATTAATTTCTAAATGGGGAGAGAATTCTGAAAGCAATCCAAAGAGCCTTGGGAGGCCTAGTGCAGGATTCCTTAAAGGTTAACTTGCAGGTTGAATTGGTAGCAATGTTAAAATTCATTATGAAGGGATTAAAATATAAAGTCAGGATATCACCGAGGCTAAATAAGGTATTGGTCAGACCACATTTGGACTGGGTCCCATATATAAGAGGGGATGTGTTGGAAAGGATCCGGAGGGAATGAGAATGAGAGGGTTAATGTATGGGTTTATGGAAATGAGAGGGTAATTGTACGAGCAGCATTTGGCAGGCTCTGGGGCTACAAAGTTTAGAAGGATGCGGTGGACCTCTTCGAAACATATCAAATATTGAAAGGAGAAGATGTTTCCACTCGTGGGAGAGTCTAGGGCCAGAGGGCACAACCTCAGAAATAAAAGGACATTGCTTCAGAAAAGAGATGAGGAGACATTCCTTTTTCAGCCAGTTAGATGACGCATCTGTGGATTTCTTTGCCTCAGACAGCTGCCGTGGCCAAGTCATTGTTAGGTTGTTAGGCTCTGGATCAGCAAGGGTGACAAAAGTTATAGAGAGAAGGCAGGAAAATGGGATTGAAAGGAAAAGTGATTTGAAAGGCAGAGCAGACTTAATCAGCCAAATAGCCTAATTGTGCACCTAAATCTTATGATATGTTATCAAAGCAGGCCATTGCTGCTATTGCCTTTAATAAGGAAGGTTCTGATGGTCGGACCTTCTCCATCAGAGGTACACAGCCAGGAAGCAGGCACTTCAGTCCACACCAAATGCCCTTTAAAACTCATGCCATTGTGTTTCCCTCACATTATAATCAACTCCCTCCCTAGATTCTACCGCTCACCTACACGCTGGGGGCAATTTACTGCAGTTAATTAACCTACCAACTTGCATCCGGGCAAATCCCACAGTGTTGCCGAGAGACTGCACAAGTGTCACACAGACATCAGGACCAAACCCAGTCACTGGAGCTGAGAGGCCTGGAGTTGCAACCTGCTCATTGACAATAAGAAGGAACCTTGAGCAGCTCACAGAAAATGAAGGGCTACTCTGATTCATGTTAAGTTCTGTACAAAATGTAAGCTCACTTATAAAACTATGGAAGTTTTTCTCCTGACTGTGATCAGAATTCAGAGACATAATGAAGTTGCACTGACAGTAACTGGAAAAGCCTTGGTGACTTCTTGATGGATGTTAGTAAAGCACAAAAGTCTGCAGGCACCGTGATTGAAGAAACAACACAAAGCTGGGGAAACTCAGCAGGTCAAACAGTGTGCTTTATCTTCTTTGGCTTGGCTTCGCGGACGAAGATTTATGGAGGGGGTAAAAAGTCCACGTCAGCTGCAGGCTCGTTTGTGGCTGACCAGTCCGATGCGGGACAGGCAGACACGATTGCAGCGGTTGCAAGGGAAAATTGGTTGGTTGGGGTTGGGTGTTGGGTTTTTCCTCCTTTGCCTTTTGTCAGTGAGGTGGGCTCTGCGGTCTTCTTCAAAGGAGGCTGCTGCCCGCCAAACTGTGAGGCGCCAAGATGCACGGTTTGAGGCGTTATCAGCCCACTGGCGGTGGTCAATGTGGCAGGCACCAAGAGATTTCTTTAGGCAGTCCTTGTACCTTTTCTTTGGTGCACCTCTGTCACGGTGGCCAGTGGAGAGCTCGCCATATAATACGATCTTGGGAAGGCGATGGTCCTCCATTCTGGAGACGTGACCCATCCAGCGCAGCTGGATCTTCAGCAGCGTGGACTCGATGCTGTCGACCTCTGCCATCTCGAGTACCTCGACGTTAGGGGTGTGAGCGCTCCAATGGATGTTGAGGATGGAGCGGAGACAACGCTGGTGGAAGCGTTCTAGGAGCCGTAGGTGGTGCCGGTAGAGGACCCATGATTCGGAGCCGAACAGGAGTGTGGGTATGACAACGGCTCTGTATACGCTTATCTTTGTGAGGTTTTTCAGTTGGTTGTTTTTCCAGACTCTTTTGTGTAGTCTTCCAAAGGCGCTATTTGCCTTGGCGAGTCTGTTGTCTATCTCATTGTCGATCCTTGCATCTGATGAAATGGTGCAGCCGAGATAGGTAAACTGGTTGACCGTTTTGAGTTTTGTGTGCCCGATGGAGATGTGGGGGGGCTGGTAGTCATGGTGGGGAGCTGGCTGATGGAAGATAAAGATACATAACCAACGTTTCAGGTAGGAACAAAATCTCGGCAGGTGGCAAGGTGTAGGTCCAATACAGATCTTCTTTGGGAAAGGGACTGAATGGGTAAATAAAGAATATCCAAAGGATTAAATTAAAAATACTTTAATCAGATTCCATATCTGACTCTTCCAGTCACTTGGGATGAAAACCAATGCAGCTAAATTGATTCCTCTCATGCTAAAAGGTTGGTCTTTTGTTATAATAATTGCTCAGAAATTGGATTGCCCAGCCCATTTTTCGGCATTAATTGCCCATGATCTGATTATATCAGGAGTAGACCTCACTGGCAATCATTTTCAGGTGTTCTTTTCCTGCACCTCACTACATTCTTATTTGCATAATATCCAGCACCAATTGAAATTATTAGCTCCTCATAACAATCTCAGCAGAGCATCCCTAACCACTTAAAGGAACATTCTGCTGACATCAGGACATTGACGGGACTCCACCGTATATTTTGGTGTATAATGAAGAACCCAAAAACAGGGGGTCGTCTTATAGGCCAGATACAAAAAAAGTGACTTAAAATTCTACTCAAAAGACTTGCCTCTGTCCAAGTACTCATTCTACAATGTGATTTTTCAACCTTGGCCAACGAATGATTCCTCTTCTCATTGAACATTGTTTCTTTGATATTTTTCTTAAAACATCTTCATTCTTTCTCGACTCTCTTACCACCTTCTCAGCTATATAAAATGTCCTTTCAGTGACATGATTGGTCGATTCCTTTGCCACTTCAATGGCTTTTAACTTAAAATTTGCCTCACACTTTCTTTGTTTTGCTGGAGGCTCCATTGTATCACCCACCTTCTGGCTACTCCCATCGACTCAGTCAACACAAGTTTTTTTTGAGGGGTGGGAGGGGGGGTCATCTTATACACTCCATATATGATAAAAGCATGAAATTCAGGCTGAAATTGGGGGCCCGTCTTATTTAAAGGTCATCTATACGCCGAGGTGTATGGTAACTGCAGATGGCTTACATCTGGTCTAAAATTCACAACTGTCCTTAGCTCTTAGCTGTGGAGGAACTCCTTTTACGAGTGCTTCAGAATGAGACCTCTGGTAGCATTTTATCACTGGAGGTGTGGTTATGAGCGTGGACACTTCAAACCATCATGAAGGACGTCATTTCAAGTGGTGGAGTTACCCTCACCAAAGAAGAGTGTAGTCCCAGCAAATCTTCAGAAACCACATCCCATCTAGATCCCCCTGTTAGCATTGAGCTCAGCTTTTACAAAGTTATTATCATTGAGGTATGTAACATTCTGCCAGAAGACCTTAGGTCACCATCTTGTGCCTAGGTCCTTCTTTTTATAGAGGTGAACAATAGATCTTTCCTCAAAACAGGGTCATTCCAAGTAACTGCAGCAGATTTCTAGATTCACGCAGGAATAATTCTAATCTGCTTTCATGGACCTCTCAGCGATAAAGACCACAAGCAGACAAGGATAGAAAAAGACAAAATGATAAAATGTGGAAGGCTAATCACTATGCGATTGGGCAGGAACTGGAGAGAGCAAATTGGGAACAGATGGTCTTATGGAAAAACACAGAAATAATGTGGAAGATGTTTAGCAGCCACATGTGGGATTCTGGATTATCTTGCCCCTCTGAGATGAGAGATAAGGGAACTGTGGTTGACAGAAGAGGCGAGATAGCTAGTTAAGAGGAAGTGTACAAAAGGTTTAAGAAGCAAAAGGCAGAAAGGGCTCAGGCGAATTATATAGTAGCCAGGAAGGAACATGAGAAAGGATTTAGGACAGTTAGAAGGGAACTCCACTAGTCACTGACAACTACTACTACCCACTACTTTCTACAGACAAGCCAATTCTGAATCCATATGGTCAAGGTTCCATGGATCGCATGACTCATGACTTTTCTGATTGGGGTGGGCCTTGTCAAATGCCATACTAAAAAAAATTCTAAAATCCAGATACACCACATCTACTGCCTGTATTTTCAACAATTTTTTTTTAACTTCCTTAAAAAAACGCTGTGAGGCACGACTTACCCTTCACAAAGTCATGCCCATTATCCCCGAGAAGCCTATACTTCTCAAAATGCTTGGAAATTGTGTCCCTTAGAATAAAGCCAAATAAAACTGTAAACAAGGGTCACAGAGCACGTGGTTAAATGGAGATCCCCAATGCTCTAACACAGTGGTTTTCAAACCTTTTCTTTCCACTCACGCATCACTTTAGTAATTCCTATGCCATAGGGGCTCTGTGATTAGTAAGGTGGTATGCGAGTGGAAAGAGAAAGTTTGAAAACCACTGTTTTAATCGTCCCTCATTGACTCGTTATGTGCACGGTTTCATAACTCCAAAGGAAATGGGCCAATAACAATTTTTCTCAAGCAAAATATTTCAGTAACAATTGGGCCCAGAGCAGTGGTTCTCAACCTTCCCTTCCCACTCACATCCCACCTTAAGCAATCCCTTACTGATCACAGAGCACCGATGGGATTAGGCAATACTTAAGTTGGTAGGAGAGTGGAAAGAAAAAGTTGGACAGCCGCTTCCAACTGAAGGACAGAATGGGCTCATAGCCTTCTCCTGTTCTTCCGTTCCTTATCATGTGATTTGCGTTCCCTTGTCACCAAATCCTCACAAAGACACTAGTGTTAACTTTAGAAATTGAAATTGTGCTCCGTATTCAAATGCAGGTGTTTATTACATTGAGAATAGTCTGAAAACAGAACTTGCACTGAGCAGCAATAAATGTAAAGAACTGGCCAGGATCGAGTTGGTTGGCTAATCTGAGAGACCGCAGGATAGAAATGGCATACCTGGATGACCATGATTCTACATAGTTGTAAATGATCCATGTCTTCTGCTCTTGATGGCAAGGAAGCTACAGTTTTCTGCAAGATGCCTAATCTTCACATTTGTATTCAGCATTTGAGGTTTACATTGTGAACACAGAAACACTTTTTTGTTTGCACAACTGAAGCCAAAGATGATGTTGGTCATGGAATTAACTCTGCTATCACTTTGTAGCCAACTATTTTGTTTATTCAAGATTCAATTTTTTTTACTTTCATGCAATAAAACAGGTGTAATGACACAAATTTTCCTTCGATTTACCATAAAGCAGACAAAGATTCACTCTCAACAGAAATTGCTTGGTCCCCCTTACACTCAGACAAAAAGAAGCAAAGGAGAGACCCACCCCAGAATCACTGAGTGTCCGTCGATTCATTTACAGCACTCCTGCAGCCCCCGCAGCCACACAGCCTTTTGTCCAAACCATTGGCACCCTGAGCTCTAAATGCAAACCTCTGACATGATCAGGAAGCCTCCAACACCCTCAGCACCCTCTCATGTCCTGGTTTTGATACCCCTTCAGCCATTCTTGAGCCAGTCTCCAGCAGTCCACAGAAGCCCATAGCCTGTGAGGGTTCTTTGTCTCGAGTCACTGCTAATATGTTCTTCATCCTCCAAGCCCCTCACCGTCATGGTTGTCTACTTTGCTTCTCCTTCTCAAAGAGGGAGTAGTCTCCCTATTTTTCTGGTACCATCTGCCAGTCGTCTGCTTTCCCTGGAGTCTGCCCCAAAGAATTTCCAAATCCATTACAATAGTTAAAACTGGTGTCAGGAAGAATTATGGGTTCCAAGTATTTCAAATGAACATCCGTGGAAAGCAAATTGGTTGCCCAAAATGTATTTAAACTACACCAGAGACAATGCATCTGTTCTTGCCTTGAGTCCTGGAGTCAATGAGAGGTTTGCTTTGGGGCCAAAGTCTACAAAAATCTGCCAAATACATTGATAAATCATATGCAAGTTTTATTTTCATCTTTCAACAAAATCAATGATCACTTCAACAAACACTGATTGTTTTTCTTGAACAGAGAACAACTATGATGTTCTGTGAAGAAATTGCTGTTATTGTGTTCCCCTGGGTAAGGGGGGTAGGGAAGGGCGGGCAGGTGGGAATTTTGGAATGATATAGATGAGATATTTTTTAATCCAGATAATGAAAGATTTCTGTTATTTGTCTGGCAGTTGTGGGAAAACCTGGTAACTATCACTCAACTTCAGTTGCCATGAAAACATGGTGAAAACTTTTTCCCTTGAACGATTGGTAATTGTTCCAGCAAAGGTAGTCCCACAATTTTGTTAGAAAATTCCAACATTTTGACCCAGTGGAAAGTTTGTTAGACAACGGTACAAACAAACAAAGCTGCTGGAGGAACTCATTGGGTCAAGTAACATCTGTGAAGGGAAGTGGACATTTGATGTTTCGGGTTGATACTCCTTCTGACACAAGTTCAAATTCAAATTTATTATCATCAGATTGGACAAATTCAAACCAGCAAAACAGCATTCTTCAGGTCTCAGTGCAAAACATGCAGACACATGACCAGACATAACACACATACAAACAAATGATACATACGCAGAACAAATAGTAATATATAAAAATCAGTAAATAAATATTGTTTAGCAAATATTAGAAACTTAGATGGTTAGTGAGACCAGTTCCATTCTCACTGCCTGTGGGAAGAAGCTGTTCCTCACCCTGGTGGCGCTGGCTCTGATACTCCTGTATCTCTTTCCTGACGGGAGCAGCTGAAAGATGCTGGGTGCAGGGTGGAAGAGGCCCCCAATGGTTTTGCGTGGCCTCTTCAGGCAACGATCCTAGCAGATCATGTTGCTGGAGGGGAGAGGGAGATTCCAGTGATCCTCTCTGCCACTCTTATGGTTCTGTGAATTGACCTCTGATCCATTTCTCTACAGAAACCATACCACACTGTGATGCAGCTGGCCAGGAGAGTCTAATAGAGCTCCTGTAGAAAGTTTACATAATGGTGGCCGGTAGCTTTGGCCAATTCAGTCTTCTCAGGAAGTGCAGTCGCTGTTGTGCCGATCTGACAAGTGAGGAGATGTATGCCCACGATAGGTTACTAGTTAAGTGGACTCCAAGGAAATTGGTGCTCTCCACTCTCTCCACAATTGAGTTATTGATGTGTAGTGGAGAGTGGTCTTCCCTGATCCTCCAAAAGTCCACAATCATCTCCTTTGTCTTGTCCACATTGAGACTCAGGTTGTTATTCTTGCATCTTGATTCCAGCATTTGCAATTTCATGTGTCTCTCTGGTTTTACTTTCAGGTTAATTTAATGTGTGACAGTGACCCAGGTCTTTGCAAAGTTCCAAAGCACAAATAATGTTGAGCTAAACAGGCTGAATTCCTTACATTTTAGATTCAATCCAGGAAATCGAACCTGCATTCAACTTTTAACTGTTGCAATATTGGAAACATTGCAAATATTTTCTTTTAGCAAGACATACATTATCACAGTGGATTTTGTGTCCCATCTTTCAGCGATAATGTAGTAGATTTACTAACTCTATTCCTGGCACAGATCTGATCATCCCCAATTTCAAACTGCAGTTTCTCATAACTTTGAACAGATTGTTCTCTGAGTTGTTTTAAGCTAGAAACATTCAGACCAGGTTAATTTTATATAAAAACATGTTTTTTGGAGTTTTTTTTGGTGGTCCTGTCAATGCCTCATTGACCTCCATGGATCAGTATTTAACTTTTAAATTTAGACATACTTTTCAGTCTACAAGCCCAGTGTGAATAAAAGCTCTCACGACTGGAAGGAGAATATACACTTTTATTAGCTTATAACTGAAGATAGAGTCTTATGGTGGTCTTCAGAAGGGTTCAGGGTTTAGGTGGGAAACCAAGGTTATATATGGGTAGATGGGGGCGGAGCCAGCCATCTGTATAACACACCACTAGTGAATCTCAGTTCACTGCCATTCAGCCCTTCATGCAGAATTTAGGATGAAGATAGAGAACATTGATTCAGAAAGAAAAAAAAAATGTGAAAATACAGTTATTGACAAATTTAAGCGATCTGGGGGTCTGGATATCCTGGTGGAGTGCTTAAGCATAGGAGGGCCTTGGGCTCCTTGGGTCTCCTGGTCACTTTGTGAGAGGAGTGGTGGGTGGGTGGGTGGGGTCTCCAGCTCCTCGGTGGTGGGGGATGCTCTTTCCTCCTGAAACCGGATTCCCCGAGGCCCTGGCTGGGAGTGGCAAGAATGAGCTCCGTGGCTCGTAGGGCACTTAGGACAACGGACCCTCTGTTCCGACGGGTGCCATGTCCCTGATGGAGACCGTATCCTCCCTGCCATCCAGATACTCCACATAGGCGTACGTGGGGTTGGTGTGGAGCAGTTTCACCCTTTCCACCAGGGTGCTGGTCTTTCTTCTCCTCATGTGCTTCCTGATAAGGACTGGATCAGGAGTGGTGAGCCAGGTTGGGAGTCTATTTGCTGATCCGGATCTTCTTTCCAAATTGAATAGGAGCTCGTGAGGAGTAGCGTTGATCGTGGTACATAGTAGCCACCGGATGGAATGGAGGACCATAGGGATAACTTGTTGCCAGCGTGAGTCTGGAAGGCCTTTTGACTTCAGGGCCACTTTGACTGCCTTCCAGACTGTGGTGTTCTCCTTTTCAACCTGCCCATTCCTCTAGGGGTTGTAGCTAGTAGTTCTGTAGGATGCGATGCCCTCCGCCAGCAGGTACTGACATAGGTCTTCTTTCGTAAAAGATGAGCTCCAGTCGCTAGGTAGATAGCCAGGATACCCAAACAGGGTTAAAATGGAATCTAGGGCCTATATGACTGACAAAGTGGATGTGTCAGGACATGGGATGGCGATCGGGAAGCAGGAGTACTCATCAATGATAGAAAGGAAGAAAGTGTTCCCATTCGTGGAGGGGAGAGGTCCCTTAAGATCGACACTGAGCTGTTTGAAGGGCCTGGATGACTTAATCAGGTGCGCTTTTGTAGGGCGGTAGAAGTGCGGCTTGTACTCCATGCAGACCTGGCAAGACCTGGTCATTTCCCTGCCATCTTCCATCATGCCTTGACAAAATGAGCCATGTGGGTAACCCCTGGATGGCAGGGCTCATTATTTAGAGACCACAGTTGACTAATGTGTGCAGAGACACCGTTTCCTCTGGATAAGACATCTGGAGAATCATTAAGGGTTCCTGGCCAATAGGCGATGTCATAATTGTTGGTGAAGAGCTCGATCCTCCACCTAGCAATTTTGCCATTTTTGATTTTTCCCCTCTTGACGTTATTAAATATAAATACAACAGAATGCTGGTCAGTGAGAAGCGTCAATTTCCTAGCACGGGAAGCAGCAGCCGCTAGGGCTGGGGTAGCGAGAGCAGCCAGTCCTTGGAAGGAGTCACCTGGGTGATCGAGCTCGCTGGCTTCGAGGTTGTCATTCTCGAGCTTGGCCTGTTCCAGCAACTTGGCCAGTTCAACATGACTACCCAGGTCCTTCTTACCCAATTCGAGTAGTTGCTGCCTCATGTACCTCAAGCAGACCCCCGCGACTAGCTGGTCCTTACGAACATGGCCCGTAGCCACTTCGTACCTGCACTTCTTGGCAAGCATCCTCAGATCCAGCAGATAATCATCGGTGGTCTCTCCTGGCTATTGGCGAAGTAGAGCGAGTCGATGCCTTCCTAGGACCTCGCTTTGCGACCAAGTACCAAGCCTTCAAAACCTCGATGGCAGCGTCATCTGTAGCGCAGTCCCCGATGACTACATACCCCTTCATTCCTAGCCTTGAAACATGTACGGACGTCCTGAGTTCATCTGAATGGAAGATGTCTCTGGTCGCATTCAGGCAGGCCTGGAAGCAGTACATGAACTCCTCAGCCCCATTGGGGGACAGAAGGTCTACCAGCAGCTTCCATCTTCTAGGGAATAAGCTAATAAAATTGTAGCGTGAATAAAAGCTCTCATGCCTGGAAGGAGAACATATGCTTTTATTAGCTCATAACTGAGGGTAGGGTCTTACAGTGTCTTCAGAAGGGCTCAGGGTTTAGGTAGGAAACCATAGTTATACAGTGAAATGTTAGGGTTAGAACGCGATTTATTAATCCACGGAATAGCTTATAGCGCGGGTGTCTGTGGGCCCCAAACATTGATTTTAGGATGCCAGGCTCAAAAATGGGCTTTTATGACTCATTTACAAGATGTGTATGTTAATATGTGGAGTTTAAAGGTCTTAAAGGTCTTACTATAAGGTTTGATTCACAATATTCCTGAGTCATGACATATGTGCATCTGTTCCATGACTCAGCTATAACGCGGTATGAAATCTTGGACCCCAACTACCGTATTCTAACGAGGTTTTACTGTATATAGGTAGATGGTGGAGGAGACAGCCATCAGTACAACTTACCACCAATGAATCTCGGTTCACTGCAGGGAGATGTAACATGACCTTCTTACTTTTATCTCAGTGCCCGGACAAAGAAGGCAAGCAGCATACACCTTCTTTACTACCTACTGTACCTACTATACCTGAATAATCAATGAACCAAAGACACTGACTTACTTATCGGGCACAATTATTGTTATTATCTTTTATAGTCATGTTGTAAGATGGTTATATTATAAATGTTTGCTCTTTGATGCTGCCGTGTAAAACATCGAATTTCATGACTTGTACATGACAATAAATCCTGATTCTGACATTTGCTTTGCCACTTGCAATGAACTATGGACCCTCTACACATCTCTATTTTTAAGAGCCTTACTATTAACTATGTGCATTGCTCTTATATTTAACATCTCCAAATGCAACACCTCCCACTTGTCCAGATTAAACTCCATCTGCTATTTCTTTGCCCATATCTGTAAGTAAACTAAATCCTGATGAAATCATTGTTATTGCTCTGCCCTATTACTAACCCACCCACCTATTTTTTCATTTAAATCATTTTAGTAGTTCACATTCAATAGGGCATGTTCATTTCTCATTCTTTGCAAATGATGCTCAAGGTGCATTCATTAATTAAAGAATATTTTGACATTCAAAAGCAAATTAATGTGTTGTCCAAGAATCAATATGATCACAAGACGTTGACATCTTAGAATTGATTATAGCTTGTTCAATCAAATGATGCATTCATATTTCCACATCATTTGTAGGCACTTGAATACTGTGCATTCTCAATGCAAGTGGATGAAGTTGCTCTTGTAATTTCTGATGGACAGTATGCCTATGGCCACATTGGGAGGTAAGGTTACGTTTTGTTTTGTGATAACATAAATGGAAGAGGATATCTGGACAATGTTATGGAGCATAAATTGAGAAATAACATTTAATGGCTCTTTCCAATGAAAGCGACATGTCTAAGATCTGCCAGTAAGTCAGTAAGGGTTTTATTAAGTCTTGTAGTTTTCAACAAAATAAAAACAGGCAAATTGCTGGTACAGATTGGCAGAGGTGGCTTATTATTGACCATTGCTTGAATAAATGGCTGTTCACAGGCCATTGCAGCAAGACCCAGCCATGTCCAAAAGTTTTGTTGGTACAGTTTATAATTATGGATTATATTAATGTTTAACACCCATTCTCCAACAGGAAGCTGCAAATATAACTTCTGGTTGTTCAACATTCCAATTCCTAATTGGTTCATTCAGATGAGATATTTTGTCTGAAGAAATCTTTTGTCAGTTCCAAAAACATTTCCTACTTCTGTTCGTGCCATGACTACGTTGTCAGATCCAGCTCCAACAGTGTCATCAAGCTTGGTTGGCCTCATTGGCAATAACGATGAGTCGCACTACAGAGAAGAGATAGAAGATCTCGTGATATGGTGCAAGAGTAACAACCTGAGTCTCAACATGGACATGACGAAATAGATGATCATGGACTTCAGGAGGACCAGGAATGACCACATTCCACTACACACCAACAACTTTGTAGTGGAGAGGGTGGAGAGCACAAAGTTCCTTGGAGTTCACTTAACTAGTGACTTATCATGGGCTCACAACATCTCTTCACTTGTCAGGAAGGCGCAACAGTGACGGCACCTCCTGAGAAGACTGAAGTGGGCAAGGCTACCGGCCTCCATTATGTCAACTTTCTACAGGAGCTCTTTCGAGAGAGTTCTGTCCGGCTGCGTCACAGTGTAGTACAATCGCTGTGGAGAAATGGATCAGAGGTCAATCCACAGAATTATAAGAGTGGCAGAGAGGATTATTGGAGTCTCCCTCCCCTCCATCAACCAGGATCATTGTCTGAAGACGGTGCGCAAAATCTTTCAGCTGCTCCCATCAGGAAAGAGATACAAGGCAGTGAGAATGCTGAATGACCAAAGGAACTGCTCACATCTGAGACCTTCATGTTCATGAACCAATATTTATTTGTTTATTTCTACATACTGTATGAATTTGTGTCCTGCATTGTCTGTATGCGTGTAATGTCTGTTTGTGTGTCTGCGTGTTTTACACCGAGGACCGGAAAACGCTGTTTCGTCGGGTTGTACATACAATCAGATGAAAATAAACTGGTCTTAAAGATAATATCTAATCACCTCCCATTGGCATTCACTGATTTATCATTCCCTGATTTTCTTTTATCAGCATTGTGGGGAGTTGGAGGAGTTGGGTTGTGGGTCAGCATTGTATGAAAATGTAAATGGATCAGCCTAATAAATGCTTTTACTGCAAGACCAATTCAAGGCTGGTTATTCTGTGATGAGTGGCTGGCTCCTGTCTTTCAAACCCTCAACCATCAACAAGAAAAAGGGAAGCAACCAAATGAGAGAATCATCTCTGTAAGTGCTCCCAAAAAATCCCCAATATATAAATCATTGCATCTGGGATAAATATCTGGGGCTCGTGTCCTACACCTTCACTAGATGGTGGTTCGCAAAAGTCTTGTTTCATCTTTTTCTCAAGGGATAGATTTTTTAAAAATGTCGAGCTCAACAACATCTGGTGTAGAAGCTTGATCTAAGTTTATTGTATTTTGCTCAGATTTGTAACTGAGATTCTGCTCCAATAGGGTTAACATCCTTGCGAAAGAACTGTGAACCTTTGGAACCTTTCAGACCTATGTTCTTATTACTTGGAGATGTTAGTTACGATCATTATATCATTTGGTTAAGACTTGGTTACATCTGTATCATTTAATGAAATTTTAAACAGATTTTAAATAAATGTTCAAGGTTCGAGTCCAGAAGAAAATGTACGGTCGGTTACCGCTGATTCAAGAGCATTCCTTCAAAACTCAATGTAAACTTTGTCCCGGTGAATGTGTTAAACTTGAAGCAAGGCCAGCAACGAAGAACAAAGACATGAGTCTTTTTACAGAACAGGCAAATTAAAAGAAATGAGTATTAATTTTCTCATTTGACTACTTCCAGTAAAAAAAATGTTCATTCAATCATTTGTTTTTGGCTTATGTCTTCTAATCCCAACAGTGCAACAACTGGTAATTAGTTAATGTTAGAGCTAAAGAGAGATTTTACTCTTCGAAGAACATTAGAAGCAGGAGAGGCTCCAAAGTTTCTGCGCCAATGCTCAAAAGTGTTTCTGGCTGATGAGTAGGTGACAAAGTGGATAGACTTCTAGGAACTGTGAATGATGTACATGATAATGGAAAGCTCACCACTACTGTAGTTGACACTATTCCAATTGTGTCTAACTGCTGTTTTATAACAGTGGCCACACTGAACTGACTTGACAGTTTTCATTTTCAGACTTCAACTAATAGTAATAAATATTTTATTACATTCCTTTTCCGGATGCTTTGAATTACTGTAACATCTTGCATTTTTGTTTTTATTATTGCTCTCTCTGCTGTACTTCAGTGTGGATTACCTTGCTTGGAATACAAATAAATCAAAGCCTTTCTGTATCTTGGTAAAAATATATTTGGGGTGGCACGATTAATGGAGCGATTAGCGCAAGGCTGTTACAGCATCAGCGATCAGAACAAAGGTTCAAATCCCGCGCTGTCTGTAAGGAGTTGGTACCTTCTCCCCGTGTTTGCATGGGTTTTCCCGGGGGGGGGGGGGGTCCGGTTCCTCCCACTGTTCTAGCTTAGTTAGGTGTAATTGGGCGGCGCGGGCTCGTTACCGAGATGGCTTGTTACTGTGCTGTATGTCTAATTTTTTTTTTTAATTGGATTTCAAAATTATTCAATTCAAAAATATTTCCAATACATCCATTCAAAGCTCTACTTTGTAGGAAAGAGCTTTATGTCACAAGGCCAAGATGATGGCAATGCTCTGGGGGATGCGCTTCACTGGAAGTATAACCCTTGTCCAGGTTGCTTCGTTGGGAGGAGGGGAGTGAGTGTGGCAGTCAGAAGGTTAGAGGAGTTTGGCTGGGTGGTGTTTGGGGAGCTGAAGAATGCAATGTTATGGCTAGTGAATAATAAAAAGACAATCAACTTCATGCTGTGCTGAAAGAAACAAGTGAGTAGATTATTTATTTGTAAGCTCTGTTAAATCAGTGCTGTTTCTTTCACTCTGCAATGTACTATGTACTCAGCATGAGCTGACGGGAGAGTTGTAGTCATAGGGTTTAGTCAGCCTTCAAGTGGTCACACTGGAAGTGTTGGCCGCTCTTTCTCCATTCTACTCTTGGCAAGTCTTTCCTTGAAAGTTCAACAGCAATGTTACCAAAGCAGTTTTTAGAATTACACCTCACTAGAAAGAAACCATTTAAACAGAGAGTTCAATAGATGAGATACAGTTTAAAAAAAACCCTGGTGTCCGGCACCTTTGGGGACTAACAGATGTCAGATAAGTGAATTTTCTGGTTGCATGAGATTGTGTGTTACATGGTTGGCAAACTAACAGCAAGGCACACCAATTTTAAACCTGTATTTTTTACCTCATAATTTTCCACTATTTTTCTACGACGGTTGCTTGAATTACGGATAACAGGAATGTTACTGTATTTTTATTTCCTTATAATGAGTCCAGTAGTGAGTGTAAAAAGTTTATACAAAGGGAACTTCTGAGTAGAAGTGAGTTAACATAGAAACCGGTCATTCAAACCAAAATAAAAGCCTGAAATAGTTTTTCAAGCAAAAAAGATAATTTCAATGTTTCATAATGATAAATCTTCAAATAAATCCAGATTAATAATTAGTAAGCACATGGTTGCAACAAAACTTTGAAACCCATTCATTTGCCGTGCAGTTGACTGTTTAGTTGTGAAAGTTTTAACATATGCTGGTAATCTAAGAGTGAATGTTTTATTTTAACGATGTTGTTCCCCTCTAAGACTCTGTAATAGCGACTGCCAAGTGTCTCCATGGGAGCTGCACAATTGGCAAAATCTGACAATCCCTCCTTTAGTTGGAGCTATGGCTCCTGGGATAGTAGAGGTTTTCAGCATGAAGACTGACAGTTATTTATCAGGTCAAGATATTTATCAGCATCAAGAAATATCAAGAAGGTGGAGATAAATTTTATGGACTCTGATTTAACATGAGCTCTTCTGTCTTTACTGATACCATTTTGACTCACCTATGTCTCACCCTTGGATCATGCAGAAACCCCAGGGCTTAAGGAAGAAGCCAGTAGCGCTAATTTAAATAATATATTCTTAAAATTAATGCCTGGTGTGTAATTTTGAAGACTTCGTGACAACTGTATCCAGAAAATTTAAAACATGAAAGTCTGTAGACACCATGGTTGAAGTAAAAACAATGCTGGAGAAACTCAGTGTGGTGATACGATCACCAGCCTACTACAAGGGGTGATCTCTGTACCTGCAGGAAGACCATCTAAGGGGCTGACTCCACCTGGCCGGCTGTCAGTCAGCTGGCCTGAATAGACCCACTAAGGGGCTGACTCCACCTGGCCAGCTGTCAATCAACCAACCCGAATAAAGACCTGAACCGGCCCCTCTTGAGCCAGCCACACGGGGAGCCACCAAGGCATGAACTGGTGTTCAGACTTTTACTAGAATAAAGTCTGTTGTACAGTCTTTTGAGTTTTGTGCTTGCTTGCCTCTACCTCAGCGCACCACACTCAGCTGGTCAAAATTGATCAAAGTTGGTCAAAAAAATAAACATGCTTCTTCATCCCCCTGTCTCTTCAGTGGTTTTAGAGTCAGTTGACAAGCCCCATAGCATTTGGGGAAGATGCATCAGTCAGATTTATCCTTATCATCTATTGATAATGTACTCAAGTTCTAGGGTTTATGCCATTCACTCTGTGATATACAGTAAAACCCCTGGTATCCAGCACCCATGGGGATTGGTAGATGCCGGATAAGTGAATTTTACGGTTGCTTGAGACTGCATGATTTGTGATTGGCGAACTAACGGTGAAGCATGCCAATTTCAAACTGCTGAATCTTTTCCCTTTTTTTTTTAGCTGGTTGCTTGAGTTAGCCAATTGTTTGAATTCCAGGTAATGGCGATTTTACTGCATAATATATTGAAACAAAGATCCTTAGACACTTCCTCATGAAGTTAGTATTTCCCTGGTCATCTTGTGAAAGGGGTAATTAAAGTGCTGAGTAGCTTAAAGGGGGAGAGAGCTGCAGTTTGGTGACACTGAATCAAATAGCCAATGTAATTGGTTAGTTCCTGAAACTACTGGAGTTGTTGGTATCTGCAACTCCATTGTGTCATTGGTACTGCTCATTGACCAATATTGAGGAATAATTACTTTTGTCGTCTCGGTCCCATGGTATCACTAAGCATTTTTGTCCCTCCCCTGGAGAATGAGGCAGTGGTCATCTTCCTGAATTGCTGCAGCCTATAACTTGATGGAGCTCCCACAAAAATGTTGGCTGGAGATGGAAGCCAACTTGGCAGCCACAGGATTCACATGCGCCTCTCACTAATTCCTTTCTAGATGGTTGTGTTTACATTAATGGTTGGGGTGGGGGTTGATGTTGCAGCTGTTAAAGGAACCTTCCTGAATCTTGCACTGAACACTGCAGCTTTGATGGCAGAAGATGTTGCTACTTTATGATTAAGACCGATGGAACTTTGTGCAAACAGTGACTCAATATGATTGATTTTATACTTGGTATCTGGGTCAATATTGCTGTTGTGAATCATTTGATGACTTTAGAAACCCTACGATGTTCATACCAATTAGTTCCTTGGAATAATTTGTGGTGTTTCTGTTTGGAGATTGAGTTTTACCTCACAACAGCAAGTTCAAGTTGATCAAGAGATTAAAATGGAAAAGAATCGGAGTGGTAGAATTGA
The DNA here is from genome assembly GCF_036971445.1 of Narcine bancroftii. Classification (NCBI taxonomy): domain Eukaryota; kingdom Metazoa; phylum Chordata; class Chondrichthyes; order Torpediniformes; family Narcinidae; genus Narcine; species Narcine bancroftii. The sequence continues at coordinate 52,800,150 of NC_091482.1, read as the reverse complement.
TAGAGAAGGAGTAGAAATAATGAATTAGTGCTGAATTATGCTGAAGAATGAAATTTGTGACCTAAGTCTAATACCCAATTACTACATCAAAGCAAATTTTCACTCCATCAACCTATGGCCTTGCAGAAATCCATTGTCTGGCCATTAGTAATTAATTCCTGATGTATTTGGATTGAGAAAAAAATCAGGTGCAGTCAGCCCCTTAGGTGGTCTTCCTGCAGGTACAGAGATCAATCCTTGTAGTAGGCTGGTGGTCGTATCACCACACTGAGTTTCTCCAGCATTGTTTTTACTTCAGCCATGGTGTCTATAGACTTTCATGTTTTAAATTTTCTGGAATCAGTTGTCACGAAGTCTTCAAAATTCCACACCAGGCATTAATTTTAAGAAAAAGTCAACAGAAAAATATTTGTCTGAAACTGAACAAAAAAGTTGAATCTGTTCCATTGACAGTCTTGCCTATATTATCCACATGGTCCCTGACTCAAGGTAATAAACACTGTGCCATTCTGTGGTCTGTTCAACTGACTGTACAATTTTAAATCTCAATTACATCAAGTCAGGTCAGTTTTATTGTCATCTGATTGTACAAGTTTATGTTGGCCATCCTTCAGTTCAATTGTTGTGGAATTCATCTGTGGACATGAGGGTGACTCAACAGTCCCAGTCTGGAAGCACAGAGTCTAGCCTAATGGGGGCACTGGAAGTCCATTTTTGTAATAACCGTGGCTGCTGCTTTGTGACACCATTCACAGTTTTTGGCAGCACATATCTTCAAAACTGGTGTAGGCTTCATAGCACAGGGCTCGCCAGTGGGTTCTGTCAGCATCTGTAGCTTTTAGTTCTCTTGGCCGGATGTCACAGTAGCATAGGGTTTCCTTCACAGCGTCTTTATTATGGTCTCCTTCTGGTCTTTAGTTCACCATAGGCATATGGTGGTCGTCCATTCTGATGACGTTTTCCACCCAACGCCTTGGGCTCTGATGATCAGGGACTCGATGTTAGTGGACTTTACATATCCCAAGACCTCCAGATTGGAGATGGTCTTGCCAAGGGTGGAACAGAGGGCATGAATGTGAAATTTCTCCAGTTGTTTGATGTGATGGTATATCCATACAGGAGAGAAGGGATGACCACAGCTCTGTAGACTTTGTGCATCAAGTCAAGTCAATTTTATTGACATCTGATCGCACAAATACAACCTGCCAAAACAATGTTCTCCAGTCCTTGGTGCAAAACATGCAAATGCACATCTAACACACACACACATACAAACAATACATATTCAGGAAAAGTATTTCATCTTCACATGTAAATAAATATTGTTTCATGAATACGAGAGTCTCGGAGGGTTAGTGCGAGCAGTTCCTTTGGTTGTTCAGCATTCTCACTGCCCGTGGGAAGAAGCCATTCCTCAGCCTGGTGGTGCTGGCTCTGATCCTCCTGTATCTCTTTCTGGACGGGAGCAGCTGAAAGATGCTGTGTATGGGGTGGAAGGGGGCCTTGAGATTTTGCATGCCCCACAATGATCCTGGTAGATAACATCGATTGGGGGGGGGTGGGAGGGGAGAGGAGAAATCCACTAAAAATGGAATTTCGACAATCTTGTCAATCAATCATGTTCAACCTCCAATTAGATTAATTAACATGGTCAGATTCTATTCATTTCTTTCATTAAGCGTTCATTAAAAAGAAATTCTAAATGAAAAGGTATCAAAGTTCATCCTTCAGTGACTTTCAGGCATGAAACTCTATGGTGGTATTGTTTGGATACCAGTGTTTCAGATTTCATGCAAATTTTAATACAATTCTTTGTTTGAGTCTTTTGCACTGATTGTCAGATGGGGAGTGTTTTGAGCATCACTTTCACACACCAGAATTATTCATTGTGGTCAGATTATTTGTCATAGTGGTAAGGTCGATGAATGAGCAACTCCGGTTTGACCCAAGCACTGATGAACTGGATCTGTCATCAGTAGTGGAGTCAAGCCATATCACCATCTTCCTTTCAAAATCTGTTGTTGATTGGTGTCTTGGAGAGATGTTCATGGACAGGAAGTGTTTCCAGAACTTGTCAAAAGTTCCAGAAGTCTGCAAGAGACAGCTTGGCAGAAATTAGCATTGTATCTTGATCTCATCTAAACCTCATCATTCCTACAGAGGATTGGCCAACCATTTAGATTATCAGCAAGGCAGGGAGAAAGAGGATACCCACAGAAAGGAAATCCTTGTGAAGCAGTCAATCATAAGTATAGCCAACTCCACCCCCCCGCCCCCCCCACCACCGCACACCACACTTTTTGGCCTAAATACCACATTTTCCATATGACCCATGAAAAAACTCAACCCCTCTATTTTTTGCCCCGACCACCCATCTATCCGAGATCCCAACGCTCCAACCGCAACCCCTTGCTTTGGCTGCCCACCCATCTGAGCTCCCGGCACCTTGACCACCCACCCATCTGAGCTTCCGATGCCCCGTGCACCGGCCCACTGGAGCTCCTGATGCCCTGACTGTGGATCCTTGCCCTGGCTGCCCGCTCACTGGAGCACTCACTGCTCTGAAGAATGAACTTCACCCCCAGCTGCCCTCCCACCAGAGCTCCCAATGCTCCAACCACAGACTCTCACCTTGGCCCTAGCTGCTCACCCATCAATGCCCTGGCCATAGACTCTCTCCTAAGCCCCAGCTGTTCACCCAACCGATCTCTCAAATGACACAGGTACTTACCACGATCAAAGGATTACCAGTATGCTCCTAAATTTAACCCAAAAAGTGGTCAGAAAACCCAACTATTACACAAGTATATACAGTGGTTTGCTATTAGTCAGAACTATAAAAAAGAAATTGTTTCTTTGTAGTATTTAAAGTTGTCTTTCACATTTCAATTTGGCTTACTCCTTGGACATGTTCTTAAATGGATGAAGATGTTTGTATATGACATGAATGGAGGCTGTCAACCCTTCTCATCTATACCAGCTGTCAGGAGGTTCCATTGCCCCATTAATTTTTCTTGTCACACTTTCTCCCCACTTTCCCTCAACTCTTTCCCGATGCCCCACCCAGGAGACAATTTTCAGTGGCCATCAAACGCATCCTCTTAAATGTTAAAATTGAGTCTGCATTCCATCACTTCAGCTGGAACCTTGTTCCCCAATCCCACCACTCTCTGTGAGAAGAAGTTCCCCTCATATTCCACCTAAACTTTTCCCCTTGCATTCTTAACCCATGTCTTCTGGTTTGTATCGCGCCTACCTTCAGGGGAAAAAGCCCATCGACAATTACTCTGTCTCTCTCTGCCTCATAATTTTAACAAATCTCCCCTCATTCTTCTCTGCTGCAGGGAATAAACACCTAACCTGTTTAACCTTTCTCTGTAACTCAGTTCCTGAAGTCCAGGCAACATCCTAGTAAATCTTCTCTCCACTCTTTCTATCTTATTGATATCTTTCCTGTAGTTAGGTGACCAAAACTGCACACAATTCTCCACATTTGACCTCACCAATATCTTATACAACTTTACCATCACATCCCAACTCTTGTTCTCACTACTTTGGTTTATGAAGGCCAATATGCCAAGAGCTCTCTTTACAACTCTACCCAACTATGACACCACTTTCTGTATTCTCAGGTCCCTCTGTTCTATCGCACTCCTCAGTGCCCGACCATTTACCGCGTACGACCTTTCTTGGTTTGTCTTTCTCAAAATGCAACACCTCACACTCCTCTGCAGTAAATTACATCTGCCATTTTTCAGCCCAATGAAGAAACAAAGTTAAGCAGGAACATTACTGAGCTGAGAAGCAGCTCAGTTCGTGAGCAACTCGTTTCCTCTGAGCATTGCTTTATGACCAGTGCCAAAAAAAAACATAACTTTGAATGAAGAGCAGTTGCTCAAATGTGAGTCTAATCGCTCTTCTCATCTATAATGGACCCTCCAAGAGGGCCATGTGGTTCTTTTGGTTCAATGTTTTGTTTCTAAAGCTCTGTGAAAATGTAAATTCTGCACATATTTAATTAATAACAGGGCTTTGACTTAGAATAGAAGAGACAATGGTTTCTTGCCTCTGTCAGTGCCTGCACCAGCTATCAGCCAGTACATCCCTTCAAATGGTATTTCACGCAGCTTCAGAAAAAAAATGCACTAAAGATTTATGGACTGCTTTATCGAAAAAATGTTTGTGTTGAAGCCCTATTTATAAATTCCTGGTGATCAATAAATTTTAATTTTTTTAATGTAAATTAAATTTAGACATACAGCAGGCCCTTCTGGCCCATGAACCCGTTCCACTCAATTACACCCAATTGGCCTACAACGATCCCCCCCCATCATCACCCCCCGTGTATTTTGAAGGGTGACAGGAAACCAGAGAATCTAGAGGAAGCTCACGCAGACAGAGGGAGAACGTACTAACTCCTTACAGTCAACACCGAATTTGAACCCGGATTTCTGGTGTTGTAACAGCTTTGCGCCAACTGCCAAGCTAGCTGTGCGGCCCGTGCGCTAACCATTATGGTTTTTAGACTGCAGGCACGTATCAGCACAATTAAGGAATTTTGCCACTACACAGGCAGTCTAAAAAGGAATGTGCAGGAATTTTGATTCTATTCCTGCACCGCGATTTATCCTACAACTTTTTGGAGGAAGCCTGCAGTGTAAATTGTACCAGAAAAACTCCTTGACGGTCATTCACTCTACAGTATGTCCAACCACGGAACTGTTGCACTCAGATACTTGCAATCTAAAGAGACGCCCAGTGCGAATGACCACACAGGCAGTAATTACGTTAATTTTTTTCTGCGATTTTCCCGACATTGCAGTCTAAAACCCATACATTTCTGACCTCCTGAATTAGTCAGGCCTGCATCGGGCAGGTATTGTCCAATCCTGATTATTGTAACAGATCAGGCTCCAAACTGCTTCCCAGACAGCTCTTCAAGGCATCCATCTCCTTCTTAATGGACAACGTCACGAACATTTCATCCCATTGAATTCAGATCGGCAGTCATCGAACAAGATTCACAATCTGATTTTGTCAATAGCTTTTGTCCTATCCAGGAATAATGAGTTATTCTGATGGCCAAATTTTAACCAAGTCTGTATTTTTGAATTAACTTTTGTGAAATAAGAACATTCGATAAAATCATATTTGACTGGGCTTAACTTCTATCACCGTGAATCTACTAATCCATTGCAGTGAGCTCATTAACTGTTGAACAACAGGAGAATTGTTTTCCAGGCTATTTTTAAATGTAAATAGTCATAGAACTTACTTTAAATTTTGATTATGTTAATTACTTGCTGTAATTATAATAGTAGTGGCAATAATTCAATATCAATGCAACTCATTGTGTATGAAGTGTTTTGAGATGTTTTGAAAATATGACGAGACCATATAAATTCAGGACCTTGTAGCAGTTGGGCATATGCTCAATGTCCAATGTTACTCTGCAAGCCTGCTTTGCAGTTGCATTGAATAAGTCTTAACATTTGCAGCATTAAAAAAACACAGAAGCTGTTATAGGATCCCAGATGGTTTGAATGCTTCGGGGAAGGAGAGTTGAACTCCCCATCCAATCTAGCCTGCAAAGTGAGCCAAAGCAAATTAGTATGGGCTGATTTCATAAGGCCCTCGAGGAGACGATGCAATCTTCTCCAGAGGGTTGTTAACTCGGCCTGTGACATCACGGGCACCAGACTTCAGTCCATCGAGGACATCTACAAAAAAAAAGCTACCTCTATCCTCAGAGACCTCCACCACCCAGGCCATGCCCTCTTCACTCTGCTACCATCAGGATAAAGGTACAGGAGCCTAAAGACGAGCACTCAGCGGCACAAAGACAGCTGCCATCAGATTCCTGAATAATTAATGAACCAAAGACACTGCCTTACTTTCGTGCTCTATTTTTACTTTATTAAAATATAATAATTATCGTAAGATGATTTTAATATGAATATTTCCACTATAATTTTGTTGCTGCAAAAACACTGAATTTCATGACTTGTTCATAATAATAAAATCTGATTCTGATTCTAAAACCTTGAAGAAGGACTCAGGCCTGAAACGTCGGTTTTACATCTTTACTTCCTATTGTTGCTGGGTTCCACCAGCATTTCTATTTCACAACAGATCAGCAGGTCCTCAGATTTTTGTAAGAAGTGATTTGGAATGTTCCACCCTTATCCATCATGGCACTAGGTTTAAAAGGTCGTAATGGAGAAGCCTTGGCTATTTTCCTACCATATCTGGGCAGTAGATTACTTACGATGCTCCCATTCGCACATCATAATTTGTAAATTTCATTAAAAAGACAAGATTCACTGCTGGGGGCTTTGGGCCAGTAGTACCTCTTTTGTGTATCCTTACAGCAAACAAAAGTTAACAATTTGTGTGTATTATTTACATGACAATAAAGAGATCTTGAAGCACTTTGTCTGGTGGATTATAATTGTGACTGTTAATACAATATCACGGATTAGTTGCACAAACGTCCTGCTGAGCATGGCCATGATTGCCATAACCTAAGGTTTATGGAACATGCTCAGAACTGTACACTGTTCTTAAAAAAAGGAACATAAGAAATAGGAGCTGGAGTCGGCCATCCTGGCCGTTGAGCCTGCTCCACCATTCAATGAATTCCTGGCTGATCTGATGATGGGCTCATCTCCACCTGCCTGCCTTTTCCCCATATCCCTTAATTATCCTACCATGTAAAAATCTATCCAACCTTGTCTTAAATATATTTACTGACGTAGCCTCCACTGCTTCCATGGGCAGCGAATTCCATAGATTCACCACCCTCTGTGAAAAGCCGTTCCTCCTCATCTCTGTCCTAAATCTAATGCCCTGAATCTTGAGGCTATCACCCCAAGTTCTAGTCTCTCATAACAATGGAAACATCTTACCTATGCCTTTCTTAATTTTATGTTTCTATTCTAAAATCCAGCAAGTGCTGTCTCCAGATGACTCAATCTCTCCCTTCATCCTTGTAATTAACCTGATGAATCTCCTCTGCACCACCTCCAAAGCCAGTACATCCTTCCTCAAGAAAGGAGACCAGAACTCCATACAGTACTCCAGATGCAGTCTCTTAACGAAAGCCAGGTGCATGGATTTTATTTAACACATTATAAACTATATTAAACAGCCCCCCCCCCCCAACCCACACCTCACTTCTTCCCCTGTTATTTTCCCCCAGTTCTGTCTCTTCCCTATCTCCTTTTGCACAAACATGATCAATGCTTACCTCTTCCCATATCAATTGACACCTTTTGTTGATCTGGATTCCTCCCCCTGCCAACAGTTGCAGCATAACCTCCCTGCTCCTATATTTAATCTCTCTAGCAATGAAGGCCACCATTCCATTTGCCTTCTCGATCGCCTGCTGCATCTGCAAACCAGCCTTGTGCGATTCATGCTCAAGCACTCTCAAGTCCTTCTGCATAGCAAAATGCTGCAATTACTTGCCATTTAATTAATAATCTGGATATAAATGAATCAGTATTACACAACTATTACACCCCTCTTCATGTTCACTGAAAAAAAAGATGTTTTTAAAGTTTTTTTTTATGTCACTCTGTTGCAGTCATGAATCATGAGTGAGTACCTGTTTGTATGTTAGATAATGCTCGTGACCTTTGACAGAAGTGTCAACTTTGAATTTTCAATTACTTCAGTAATCTTGAGATTATCCATTGTGAATCCGTCAATGGTGGATGGCGTTTTCGGTGCATGGATTTTATTTAACACATTATAAACTATATTAAAGCACAAGACAGTCATTTTAAAGGGCTACATTTCATATAGAGTTGCAGGCGACGTGGCGTTGATCTGAATTTCTTGTATTTCTTTTGGCTTATATGTTCTATTTTCTTGGCTTTGTTCATGTAAGTGTAGATCATCAATACTGCAGAGCACCTCTGGAAGACTTGTACACATAGGCAGTCTAAAACTCAGTAAGGTTGGCAACATTCCTGATGTTGAATTAATCTACAATATCAGAAAAATCAGTCAATTTCTTACTTCCTTGAGCATGCAGATACTTCCTTTAGCACTGATCATTCCACTTTGCCAATGGTTTGTGACCGGGGAGGTGTGGGGCTGTCGTGTGGAACTGAGGTAAATGTCACGTTTTCTGAAGGTGAGCCATTGGGCCCGTGTCTGTGCTGTTAGCATTCTATAATTTCGTGAAGTCATCACTTTGGAATGGTTCATTGGATGATCTGTTATCCATCCTCACTGTTTGCTGAATATCAAATAGCACAAAGACATAATCAAGTAAAAAAAAACCACAAAAATTGCTGGAGGAACTGAGCCGATCTTGCAGTGCCCATGGGAGGTAAAGATATAGAACCGATGTTTCAGGCCTGAGCCCTCTTCAAGAAGGACTCAGCATCAGGCAAAAAACGTCAGTTATTTATCTATTTTCTATGGACGCTGCGAGACTTGTTGAGTTCCACCAGCATTTCTGTTTTTTACTACAATCTCAGAATTTGCAGACCCTCTTGTTTCATCAAACTTTCTATCGGTGCCGAGCAAGTGATTAGCAGATTGTAGACGTGCAAGTAAAGACAATGTTAACCAGTGGCCAGTTGAGTAATTCTGATATCTTTAGTTCTTGTAGGCTTGAAATTATGATTTCTTGAATGCTAGACATTTATATTCAACAATTCAACTGATTTTCTTTCTTTGAACATTTCCTTGCTGGAAATGGAGAGACTGGACGCAGGCTGGGAGATTGCTTTGTAGAACACCTTGGCTCCGTCCGCTGCAACAGCTTGGATCTCCCAGTGCCCATCCATTTCAATTCCCCATCCCATTCCCTCACTGACATGTCCATCCATGGTCTCATGCACTGCCAGACTGAGACCACCTGCAAATTGGAGGAACAACACCTCATCGGACTGAGCACCCTCCAACCAGATGGCATTAACTTTGACATCTCTGGCTTTCGTTAAACAAACAGCCCCCCCCCCCCCAACCCACACCTCACTTCTTCCCCTGTTATTTTCCCCCAGTTCTGTCTCTTCCCTATCTCCTTTTGCACAAACATGATCAATGCTTACCTCTTCCCATATCAATTGACACCTTTTGTTGATCTGGATTCCTCCCCCTGCCAACATTGTTTGAATTCTGAGACTTTCAGAGATTTCCTGCTTCTGTTTATTCACTTGATGAAGGGCTCAGGCCTGAAACATTGGCGATAGATCTTTGTCTCTTATGGATGCTGAAAAGACCAACTGAGTTCCTCCAGCATTTCTGTGTGTTTTTACTACAATCAACAAGCCTTGCCTTGTGTTTTGTAAACAAATGCAGGAATCTCACATCAACCCTCTTGGATTTGAATAGTAATTGTGATTAGAAGTGTTGGTATAGCTGTCAAAGTTTACAAAGCAGTGTCCTGGCATCTCCTCTCCAAAGTGAAGATCATTGCAGTGTGTTCACTCAACGCACGTGTAGCAACTGTGTGTGGACTTGTGAGTTCCCATCTTCTCTCTCATTTATGGCTGAGTGCAGTGAATAACAAATACTCAACGACATCACAATTGTAACTCTCTGCCATAACTTCAACCCTTGGTACGTACCAGGATGAGTGTGCTGAACAACAAACTCTCGAGAAATGGCTGCACCTTCGACCAACCTGATGCCGTTACCTCAGCTTCGAGGGGCCAGCTCTCAGCTCTCTCAAAGTGCGATGGTATTTTGACATTGTTGCACTTCTCTGTGAACGGTAAGACACAAAATGCTGGAGAAACTCAACAGGTCAAACAGTGTCCTTTATCATTAAGTAGAGCGGCCTCCCAGCAGGAGTGGGAGCTCAGACTCAGTGGCATTTCCACTCTTTACCTCCCTCCCTCCTCTCCCTTTCCTCTCCCCTTCCCTCCCTCCTCTCCCCTCCCTCTCTTTCCCCTTCTTTCCAAAACGTCAGTTATCTATCTCCGCTGTTGCTACCTCAAGGACACTGTTTGACCTGCTGAGTTTCTCCAGCATTTGGTGTTTTTACTTTAACCACGGTGTCTACAGAATTTTGTGTTTTATTTCTCTGTGAACAGTGATCACCAGGTTGAGTTGCTACACCTCCACCATTAGATTCCAAAACAGGCTAATTCAGACTCATTTAAAGATTCTTACTTTGCATGTTATTTTTTGCTGAATATTTATTTTTTTCTGCATTGCACAGTCAATTTGATAACATTTCTTTCTTTGATTACATTTCCCTCATTTTTTTTCTTGAGTACAGTTTACAGTTACTGATAAGTAGAAATTCTACCTGGCCCACAGAAATAAAGGAATCTCAGGGTTGCATGTGATGTCATGTATGTACTTCCACAATAAATTTGAACTTTGAATTACAGTACAACCCGATTATCCAAAATGGTTGGGACCGGACCTATTTTGCATAACTGAATTTTTCGGATATCTGGTCATTTTTTAAAAACAGTAGCAACAGCTAATCACTTGTTTCAATGTTTCATCAGGGGCCGTTCTGGCTTCACGTCCTGGTTCTTGATGTTGGAGCCCGACATAGACCCAGTCATCACCTGAAGTCCCCGCTCCAGCCTGGGAGCCCGAGCAGGGGTGTAGCTTGGGTGAAAGGAGTCCCCCCACATTTTCAGCCCAGAGCGCCCCCGATCCTACTGCCCTCCCGCACTGCATATTTTTGAACTGTGGGACCGGAATTCCCGACGCTTGACTCCGAACCCTCATCTTGGCCTACACCGGAGCTCCCATCTGGTGTGTATGTGCAAGTAGACTGAAGAGAGGATTTGGAGTCAGCATTGGGAGCTCCAGTGTAGGCTGAGGGAAGGATTTGGACTCGTGCGTTGGGACCCCTGGTCACCGGAACTCCTGACGCCCAAGTCCCAACTCTAAACTCTGCTTACCATGCACACATGCCGGGGAGTCCAGTGTGCATGTGCAGTAGTAGGCCGGGGGCAGGGTTTGGAGTCAGCGTTGGGAGCTCCAGTGTGCCGATGAGGGAGGGAGGGAAGATGCTAGGTGGGGAGGGGAGAGAGAGAAGGAAGGGGAAAGGGAGGGAGGGGAGAGGTGGGAGGGAAGGGGAGAGGAGGGAAGTGAGGGAGGGGAGAGGAGGGAGGGAAGGGGAGAGGAAGGGGAGAGGAGGGAAGGAGGTAAAGAGTGGAAATGCCACTGAGTCTGAGCTCCCACTCCTGCTGGGAGGCCGCTCTACTTAATGATGCTGGGACAAGGGATTCTTCCAACTGCTTACGCTGGCACACAGTTTGACAGGGAGAGTTGGAGAGAAAAGTCAATAAGGAAGGAAAAGAAGAAATGGAAAGAGGAAGGGGAGGAAGTTACCGGGAGGGACTTCCTGAAATGGGGACAATGATCGTTCTCATTTCATGTTGGGTGAATTTTTTTTCAACCCTTGAGGTCAGTTCGGCTCCAAAACAAATTTTGGATAAATGAGGATTTTGGACAATCAGATCTGTACTGTATTTTAGAAACAAGTTCTGTCCTGATATTTCTGTGCTTTCTGATGAAATAGCAGAAACAAAAGAAATGAAATTAAAAACTGAAATTAATGTTTTAAAAGTGTCCACTTTCTTAAAAAATAGTTAATCCTTTTTGAGATGATTCCTCGCATCTGATGAATTTGAATATGTTGAGGCACGGTCCACCAAGGCTAAAATGGCGAACGTCTGCCAGCCAATTTCACCATGAGGTCAACCTTCATTATGTTGCCCAACGTGACCCTCGTCCTGTCCATCACAGTCACCTCCTTGACTTCCTTATTAATTCGATGAGTTGCCTTGGTCCCCAGAAACAAAGCCCTCTCCCTCCAACCTGATGCAAATCGCTGTATGTGGAGTCGGGAACCTCCACCCAAACACTTTCTCAGTGTTATTTGGTTCTTTGACTTGGCAGCAATGGGATCTTGAGACCCCTTTTCACATTAAAAAACTGGAAATGAATGTTTGCTACAATGCATAAACGTGCTGGGGAAACTCAGCAGATCATGCATTGTCCATAAGAGGTACAAGGTCACCAGTGTCTTAGACCTGAAACGTTGTGATGACTCTTCCCGCCGATGCTGCATGACCAGCTCATTTGTATATTGGACTTGACCCCAGCATTTGCAGATTTGCTCGTTAGCTCAGTAATATTTGCTGCTCCATTCAAATGACTGTGGGATATCTGACAGTGCCATAGGTGACACAGAGGAATGAAACTCGACCTCCTTGTTCCCAGCAGAGGGTGGAGATGGTTACACTGTTCAGCAAGTGCTTGGAACATTTTATGCCATTTCAGAAATGTGTTTCTCTCGAGGAGGAGTTGCTACAAAACAACCCTGTTAAGGCACTTTTTATAAGTTACTTCGTGGGATGCGCAGGAATATTGAATTCAAGGATATTTTGAAGTAAATGGACAGTGGAAAGACATGAGGCAGCCATTCAAAGGCATAGAAATCAGGTCCTGATTCATTGGCTCGCTCTTCCTCTCCATGGATGCTGCCTGATATGCCTCCAGCTGCAGGTCAGCACTGTTAGCGTAGGAATTAGGGCAACAGTATTATAGCGCCAGTGACTCAGGTTCAAATCCAGCACTGTCTGTAAGGAGTTTGCATGTTCTTCCTGTGTCTGCGTGTATTTTCTCCAATTGCTCCCGTTTCCTCCCACCCTCTAAAACATATGGGTCTGTTGGTTAATTTGGATGCAATCAGGGCAGCACAGGTTTAAATGGCCAGAATCCATTTCTACCGTGCAAATCACATCCAAAAAAAACTTAATGCAAAACCCCTCTTTGCTCAAGATGGCAGGTTTTGTGTTTCTTTGCCTTCCAGAACAGGTAATGTTGGCTCTGCGCAGCTGAAAATTGAGAGAAACACCCAAGTCTGAAATTTGCACTCGCCACAGTCAAAACATGAAAAGATAAGGTGAGAATTGTTTGAACCAACATCAAGGCATAGTTTACTTTCAACTCATAATGAAGTAACCAAAGAATTTGGCCATTAATTATCAAGTAGCGCTCTGTCGAATAATACACAGGAAGGGGATGAGTTCCTGCTGTGTTCCACAAAAGATCATTGATGAATTTGACAAGTTTTCACTTCCACAAAATATTTCGCTGTCTTTTTTTTAAATACAAAGGCTTTGAATCTTCTGTGAATCTGAATTGGATGGCCTCAGAAATGGGTACGATGATACCAATGTTCTGTTCCCCTGCACCTGTTGATTACAATGCAGGGAGTCTGATAACTTTAGACTGCTTTACTCAGCTTATAAATGAGTGACCTCAGCTCCAGACATGCTTTAGCAGAGAGAATAAAATTGGAAGTGGTTAACATTATTTCAAGGTCCTAAAATACCGCATCACCTTGTGCAATCGTTGATTCCAAAAAATAGTCGACCCCCCCTTTTTTCACCCAAAACACGGATATTTTTGTATGACCCATATAAAAGTCAAACCCCCCCCCGCTAGGCCCCGACTGCCTGCTCATTTGAGGGCTGGACACCCTACAGCAGACCTTTGCCTTGGCTGCCCGCTCCTGACTGCCCGCCCACCAGAGCTCGCGACGCCCTGGCTGCGGGTCCTTGCCCCGCCAACCCACCCGTCCAAGCTTCCTGCTGCGGATCCTCGGCCCAGCCGCCCACCCATTCGAACACCAAGCTCTTGACGTCCCCGATAGTGGACCCTCGGTCTGGCTAGAGCTACCGATGCCCTGGCCATCTGCTCATCCGAGCTTACAATTGTAGATTCTCACCCCGGCCACCCACCCATCTGAACTCCTGATGCCTTGGACAACGCAGGTACTTACCGCGGTCAAATGTTTGACCCGTGTAAAATCCTGAAAAAATGGTCCAAAAAATTCAATAATTACATGAGTATATATGGTATATATTTTAAATTATATTTTTATGTGAATATTATATGCTGCATGCAAAATGTATTATGACTGTATTTGTGTGTGCCATAATCCGAGGAGATACTGTTTCATCACGTTGCATATGTACAGTGAGATAATTATAAAAGAACTTAAAAGGCAGGGTACATGGTTACTGCAGCAGAAACTGGCCTGGAAAAGAGTCAAATCTGGGATAAAAGTGGGAGGGGACGGGAACCGTGGTTTATGGGTACTGCACTGGACACCTCAGCATGAGGGGTCCAGGATCAGAAAGAAGTCAGAAGTCTTGCTGGACAAGCGAAGCAGGGGGAGCTGGCAGAAATGGTGGTCTGAGCCTGGAGTCAAGCACCAAGTAATGAGAGGTGGTGCGGTGAGGCTCAGTGACCACAACAACTGGACCAGAGTGAATGGATCTTCCCAAACCAATTACCACCAGTAATGAATCACCAACAATCACCACAAATCAAGGACTTGTGCTTAACCTTCACATGTACCACCGCACCTTCATTCTGCATTTCTGTAACCTTCATATCCACAATGCACAGGTTGAGCCTATGCCAGCTAATTAACCACCACAGCAACACTGTTCAATGATATGTGCAATGCTCACTTATAGCTAGCTCACTTACTTAAAGTGGGATGTGAGTGGAAAGAGAAAGGTTGAGAACCACTAAATACAGTGAGGGTTTGTTCTCAGAGGAAAGAGAGAGAGAGAGGTACTCCACGTGGTGGATTCTATTCAGCTGCAGGGGCCAGCTCAGGGATGCCCAAAGTGTATCCATTCAAGGGAGCCGATAACAAGGTGCGCACTTACCTGTGGGCAGCCTAACCTAGATTGACCTAGAGAAATGACTTTCGACCTGTCTGGTCAGATGACCCTCAGCAAGCTCCTTTGTTCGGAGCAGTTACCTGTCGGACCAGCGGGATAATCCTCCGGATAACGAAAACCCACACAGATCACTGGGAGAATGTGCAAACTCCACACCAACAGCACCCAAGGTCAGTATCCAATGGAGAGGCCACAGCACCACCTGTTGCACCTTTGCCCTGTCGAACTGCATGTGAGATTTTTGAAGCATTTAATTGGGTAACAAATCTTGCGTAGATTGCCACAGACTTCCAGGGTAATGTCAGTGGCCTTGAGCAAACCATGTAGTAAAACAGAAACAAACTCTGGCTCTCCTCTCCCTTTAGTCTTTTATCGAGGTTTTTGACCACATAAAATATGTCAGTATCTCGTCTGTTTCTTGCAAGGATCAGCATTGTGGAACAGATTGGGCTGACCTGACATATGAAACCACAACACATTTAATTTATTTCACAATCACTGAAGCCAAAACCCATGCATCATAAGTTAGTCTTGCTTACATCTGGTTTGATCCAACTGTGTTGCTACAATCGGTATTGAATGGTTGAGTAATTATTTTTCTAAAGGCTCAGAATGGCATTGAGGACAATGTATCAAGTGGCAAACGCCACTGAAAAAAAAAGAAATCTTGTTTTATTATCTCAGTACAGTGCACAAGGTCACATATCAACCATTCAAAGCAAAAGAGAATTGGAGATGGTATTTGAATTTGGTCTTTGTTTTGCAATGAAAATACAAATCTAGAGTATGCTGAAAAAGACTGGAATCCATTTCAATTTCGGCTATGTAAATATTACTGTTCATTGAGTTAGAAAGCATTGACTTCAAACCAGCATAACCTATACTGATTGCACCTGGATTACATTAGGTACTTCAAAGAGATGCAATTGAAAATAATTATAGTTTTATTGCAAAAATATTGAGATAAACTGTGATTCAGAGAACCTCCTTCTCAACACAAGTTTAGTGATTTGCCAAAGGCCAGGGTATGGAGGGTGGTAGATTGTGGTCTGAAAACGTAACGTCATGGCGTTGGAGTGAAGAAAAAAGACAGACATTTTCCTTAGGCAACATTGTTTTCATATGTAAGAGAGAGGCTTTGCAGAACATACAAGACTTTCCTTTTCAGATTCATTAGTTGTATTGTGTTTGAGGCACCCATGTCATTGATGAAGCCAGCATTATTGATCCCTTGTTCGAGGGTGGTAGGTGTCTTGCTTGAGCATACTGAAGATGCTTTGCTGCTTTAATCTTACAGCTCATGTTGGAATGGCTGGTGGCTGGATCAGGGTCCATGGAGGAGCTGTTTCTCATCCTTATGAGGACATCCTTATGTCATTCTGGCAACAAACAGGGGCTTTATCACAAAGAGAAACACATTGAATTCTGCCCGTGTGTGGAGAACCACACCATATCAGTTTAACCAAAGATCCATATTAAACAGCTGCTGTATTATTTTTTTGTTGCAACTTATCATTTGTTAGTTCAGGTGTAATCACTGCATCTTTTACTGGAAGATGGAATATTACTGTTAATCTTCAGGATAAAACACTTATCCACATTTCTATTGTAACAGATCCAAGGCAGGCCAGAAATTTAGAACCTAAAGTAGCATAGATTTTTCAGTGTTGGACTCCACTTTGCTTGTGTGGTGCATGGAGGACATGCGCCCAATTGGATCCCTGCAAATAATTGTGAAACACAGCCTAACATACTTTGCAGGGGATGGTATGCACCCAGAGCCGAACACCAAGAAGGGATCTGCATGTTTCCTGGCGGGAACTCACTGGCTTCAGTGCAACTGCAAACACCGGGTGGTGCAAACAGTCGGAGTCCGTGTCATCCTGGTGAGGTAGACTCTCCGGGGCAGCCTGGTGGCAGCATGGAGGACCACTTATAGAAGAGAGAAAGTGAGAGTAAGTGTGAGCGAGTGGGGGGGGGGAGGGGTTGGTGAGAGTGAGGAAGTGAGAGAGATCCCCGTTGCATTCAGAGGGATTGAGTCATTGAGCTAGAGGTCCTGCGACAGAGTCTTCTACAGAGATGATAATCCCTACAAAAAGTAGCAAAGGAAATAGAAATCCTATAGTCTCCAAGGACACAGTATATCAAGTCTTCGCACACACATGCACGCACGCCAATTATGAATGCACACATACTTTGTGAGCATTATAGTTGGATGGATTATTGTCCTCGCTGCCCCAATGCTTGGGACTCAATGGTCCTTCTGGTCATAAGGGGCAGGATGGACTCCATGACTATGAGGCACTGCTCATGTGAGGTGACCACCTATCCGATTCCTTATTGTTTTACCTGGTGGATGAGATGAGGGATACTGAATGACCTTTTCAGTATAATCTTCATGTTGGGAAAGTGCAGGAAAGGATGAAGTATGTGTGCATTCATAATTGGCGTGCGTGCATGTGTGCGTGCGTGTGCGAAGACTTGATATACTGTGTCCCTGGAGACTATACATCTGTTTCATTGTGTTCACGCCTGTTTTGACATCATTAAGGTGGTTTAACTGCAACAGGGAAGTCAGTCCTGCCTTGTCAAGGAGCTTGAGGGAGGTCTATCACCAAGTTTTCCCAAGAGTTTAATTAGATGCATGGTCTTGCAGCTTTGATGCAATCTCACCAATCCAGGTTCAGATCTGGCCTGTGCCACCCACCTTGAAGCTCAAGTGAAATATGTGAACAGGGATGATGCCCTCACTGAACAGGGATATAACATGCTTCTGCCCTTAATCTACAGAGGGTTGTTTCCCATGAGCACCATGCTATTCCATCCCCGACTCCGTGCCACCCCCCCACCATGCTAGTTTATTTCAAGACCTCCTTCACATGTCTGGCACCCATCCTAAGTCAATGTGATGTCATCTATCCATCCCCATAGCTCAGAAACCATATCATCCAATATTGTTTATGGTCATCCCTCATTGCATTTATCACCACCTCATTCACCTCCCGCCCAACCACCCCACCTCTCCACACTTGGACCTCTTCTCCAGCCTTGCCATCAAACAAAGGCAAGTCCCTTTCTCTCTTCTGTAAGTGGTCCTCCATGCTGCCACCCGCCCCCTCCATGTCCCACCCAACCAACTATTGATAGCTCTTCTAGATTGTGCCACGATCCACCTACCTATTTTTTTTAGCTGGAGTTGGTGGAGATTATATCTGTGCATGTGTTTTCACTTAAGAGGCCTCAGGCTATGTACATGCTATAATTTAGCTGCTGGAATTGGTCTCACATCAAACTGAAATGGACATGAAATATCAGAGTCCTGTTTGATGCACAGGAAAAATTCTTAGATCAATGTTTGCAACATCCTTCTGCTTATTCCTTGAAGAAGGGCTCAGACCCACAACGTTGGGAAAGTATCTTTGTCTTTTATGAATGCTGAAAGACCGGCTGAGTTCCTCCAGCATTTTTGCTCCAATGTTGGTAACATCACACATTTGTAACTAGCTACAGATTTAATTAATAATTGGTATATTCTATTATAAGGAAGTTAGGAACTTGAATCCTTCAACATAACAGTGTGGTCAATGTTAAAATGAGGCTTCACCAGTCTTCCATTGCCTCTTACTCCATTAACAAATAAACCTTAGACTTGTTTCCAAATTTGTCAATTGGACATTTTTATTTTTTTTTAATTTAGACATTCAGCACTGTTGCAGGCCAATTTGGCCCTACGAGTCTGTACCATTCAATTTACACCCTGTTAATCTAAAACCCCAGTATGGTTTGAAGGGTGGGAGGAAACGGGAGCCCCCAGAGAAAGCCCACGCAGACACGGGGAGAATGTACAAATACTTTATAGACAGCACAGGAATTGAACCCAGGTCTGGTCCCCATCACTGGCACTGTAAAGGCATTGCGCTAACTGCTTCGCCAACCATGCCGCCCAAGTGATGAGGTAAAGAGAGGATCAGTGAGAGAAGGTTTTCACAAAGGTCGAACCTGAAGTCAAATGAAAAGGGTACACAATAAGAGAATCAGAAGTCAATGGGTTGATGGCAGTGTGGGTTAGGGAGTGATGGCAATGGGCACAGGATCAGAAAATTAGACTCTGGTAGGATAAAGGGACATGAGATTGAATGCAGATAGGATGGGGGTTTGGGGAAATTGCAAGCATGTAATTAGAGAACTTGACAGCAACAGCGAGTGGTAGTGGATGACTCTAGTAAAACAGAAACTTTGGAGGATCTCAGCAGGTCCATAGGGAGGTAAAGATATATCAATGATGTTTCGGGCCTTGAAAGCTCCTCAGTGAGATGTTCCTCCAGGATCCCTGTGACTAATTCCGAAGCCAGACTCAACCTTCCAATCAAGGCTGACTTCTTTTTTGTGGGATTCCTATTTGTAATGTAATATTTTAGATGCAATGTTAAAATACTGTTTGTGTTGAGGTCATTGGACGTTATGACAAATCTGGTGCATTCAGTGTGTTTCTGTGAGAAGCAATGTGTAAAATATCTCATTGGGTGTTAGATAAAATAAAAACAATATTGCAGCAAAGAATTTTTATCAGTCATGGATATGTGGTGGCACTTGCACTCTACGTGAGTTGACCTCATTCTTTTCCATCCAACCCTCTCAACATATCCGCCATTCCATTCTCCCTCCTTCACATTCCAAGCTTCTCCTGAAGTAGAACAAATCTGATCAACTTCAAGTGGTCCCAAATTCCACAACCTGCTGAATTCTTTTCCAGATTTCATCATGATCTTGTGCTGATGGCTTCCACACCAGTGAGAATCTAAAATTAATTCAGTTGGAACTGGTTAATCTGACCAGCTGTTGGAATTGCCTGTGGCTGTTAATTTCTTATGAATAAGTAAAGCATTACAAAAATAGTGCTCTGTAAGGTTAATGGCACAGCTAGCAGTTAGCGCAACACCGTCACAACGCCAGAGATCGGGCCTGGGTATCGAATCCCATGCTGTCTGTAAGGAGTTTGAATGTTCTCCCTGTTTCTATGTGGGTTTTCCCCTGGGGCTCCAGTTTCCTCCCATAGTTCGAAATGTACTGGGGTTGTAGGTTACTTGGGTCTAATTGGGGCAGCACAGGGTCATGGGCTGAAACTTGAAAACATAGAGTCAAGGGCGGGAGGGGAATGAGGTGGCCTTTTAAAATTAAAAAAAAACATAGTTACAGTGCCTTAATTATTCCAGTTATAAACACACGCAAATGTACGATTTCCAAAGCCTCAATGAATGACCTTTTTGTGGCAACCAATTGTAAATATTACTGACTTTCCAAGCTATGCTCATGAGGTCTTCCTACGCTGGTGTGTAAGGAAACCTTACAGACTGAGGGCTTTGTGTTCAAGCATTTGGGCAATATTAATTACACTGAAGGTTGGAGTAGCTGGATTTTCTTTATGTCGCTGGCTCAAATTTGCCAACGTACATTTTCTAGCGGTTTCAGAGTTCTCACTCCACAAATTATCTTCAAAAAACAAAGATTAAACCAGTCGGTGGTGAAATAACGTTCAACTGAACACAATCTTTCTGAAAACAAAATTAATGCTGTTTTCTCTACAATTTACAATCTCTGTACTCTGGAAACAGACCAAAATGGAACAGATGAACTTTTCATGTGGAATTTTATTTGTGGTTGTTATGAAGAATGAGGGGGAAGTTGTAACTTGATTGCCATAGTTGCTGATCCAGTAAGATAAAAGTCCATTATTTTGACCACTGATAGATGCCTTTCACTCGAGATGGTTGGAATGACTTAGAATCGAGGCATGGAAACAAGCAATTGGTCAATTTGTCTATTTAGTACACATGCCTCCTCACATACTTGTCCACCTAACACTATCCATATGTCCATCGAACTCTTCCTCCCTCAGTTATGATCTGCTGAGATCAAACACATGAGATTAGGATGTACACTTGAAGCATCATGGATATGGGGACAAGGTGCTTATATGAACAGAGAATGGCTTGGTCAATGACAAGCAATGAGCAGGAGTAAATTATAGAAGGCTTCGGTGAGAGTGCACTCCAAGTACTGTACACAGCTTTGGTCTCCTTATCTGGCGAATGGCGTTCTTGCAATGGAGGGAGTGCAGTTCACTGGATTGTTTCTTGAGATGGTAGGACTGACACAGTAGAAGCAGATTCTAGCCATTGCCGTCCTATTACATTCAATTAACCAATGTTTTTGGAGGGTGGGTGGAAACCGGAGAACCTGGAGGAAATTCATGCAGGTCACAGGGAGAACTTTCAAACCCGGGCTGCTGGCACTGTAATAGCATCACGTTAACGGCTACGCTATCCGTGCCGACATATGGTGAGAGATTGTGTCATTTAGGCATACATTTACTAGAAATAATCAGAATTAGAGCGATCTCATTGAAAACAACATGACTAATCCAATTAGGTGCAGGAAGAATGTTCCTGATGCTGGGGAGTCAGCATCATGGGTCACTGATTAAGGATAAAGGCTCAAGGCTCAAGGAATGACAAAGGACTCAGGCCCGAAACATTGGTTATCCTTTACTTCCCATAGATGCTGTGTGACCTGCTGAGTTTCTCCAGCACTTTTATGTATTTCTCTTTACATTCACTGGTTTCCCAATCTTCACACTTCTAGTTACACCCTCATTTGTTTCAAACTCAATTTCCCTTTCATTATCCCATATCAATTCTGTCTAAGTACCCTTGATGAAGGGCTCAAGCCCGAAACATTGGTTATCTATCTTTATCTTTCCTACCTAAAGTACCAGCTGAGTTTCTCCAGCACTGTGTTTTTACTTAAACCACGGTGTCTGCAGATTTTGGGTTTTACTCTTGCCGAAGTAACCTGTTGCCTCTTCTTCAATTACAGATTCCACCATCTTTCCAATTATAGATGTTAATTAATTTGCTAATTCAAGATCTTTTCATTGTCATGGAATAAAACAGAAGATGCAATATTACACAAGATTTCCTTTAGTCTACCATAAAGCAGACAAATATTCAGCATCAGGATGAAATTGCCCGGTGCCCCTTACAGTCAGCGAAAGAGAAGCAAAAGAGACCCCCCCCTCAGGGTCAATGAGTATCCAAGGATTCGCCTCCAGCCTCCGCAGCCACGCAAACTTTAGTCTAAACCATTGGCCAACCCAAACTCCAGGTCCAAACCTCCAAAACAATCAGATAGCCCTCAGCATCCTTCTGCATCTCGGTTCCGATACCTGGTTCCCCTTCAGCCAGTCTCAAGCCGGTCTCCAGGAGTCCGCAGCCTTGACTGCAGTCACCTGCAGCGTGCTGACTGTGTGGGCTCCTCTCCGTGAGTTGCCACCAGCTCGCCACCGTGTGTTCTTCCACCACAGACCCCCTCGCTGGTCCACCGCTGTGGTCACCATCCCAAAGGGTCATCTCCTCTGCTTCTCCTTCTCAAACAATAGGGTGGGGGGGGAGGGGGGTGTTCTCCCTGTTTTCTGGTGCCTTGTGCCAGTCCCCTGCTTTCCCAGAGTTTGCAACCCCTCAAAGCCACTGCCAAATATAGGCGCCACCATCTCGGGACCAGACCCCATGACCATAGGATTTCAAAATAAACCTCCATCAGCTTCTTCAACAGACTGCAGAAAGCCAACAGTGGTTTACTTTAAAATCCTGTCACTGCGGGGTCTGGCCACAAGATGGAGGCGATTGTTGGAATTGACCACAAAATCTTTGGAAGTAGTGAGAAGGTAAAGTTTCTGGAGAACATCCACAATGCTCAAAGCTATTTCCATCTGTTTATACTCAGGAGTTACCAGTTCATGAAGCATGTATATCACAAGCCTGTGCTCCAATTTATCTGCTCAAATCATAGCTGTTGCAGGTGAGACCAATTCATTACCATTTGGCTTGTTGCTGCCAGCATTTCCTCTCCCAGAAGCAACCAAGTAAAACATAATTTCACTTGGTGCAAAAGTCAAGAAGGATCATTGTGCCGGAGATTATTTACAGCAGGGAAAAAAAATAAATCCTGTCCATTGTTTCACATTTTAAAAAAATTAGAGTTCAAAAGCTGCCAAATGTGACCTTCACCTGATTTGTCTTCCTTTGGCAAAGTAGCATGTTAGAACTGGTGATTAAATCATTTAATGGTACAAGATAACTCACCACCAGCCTTTTGGAGGCAATTGGAGATGAACCATAAATCCTGGTCTTGCCAACAATGCCCACTTCCTGTGAAATATAACACTACAAAGTTCAAAGTTCAATGTTCAAATTTATTGTCAGAGTTTAAACATGATATCACTTACAACCCTTTTTCCTGCAGGCTAGATTATTCGTAACTGTAAACTGTACTCAAGAAAAAATGTAAACAAACTGACTATGCAAATACAGAAAATAATTATTCAATGATAAGTAATGAGCAAGTAAGAGTCCTTGAATGAGTATGTTGTTTGGGAGTCTGGTTGTTGAGGGGTAGCAACTGTTCCTGAACTTGGAGTTACAAATCATGTGGCACCTATACTTCTTTCCTGATGGCAGCAGCGAGAACAGAGTGTGTCCTGGATGGTGTGGATTCTTGATTTACTGCTGCTCTCTGACAACAATGTTCTACGTAGATGTTCTCAATAGTGGGGAGAGTTTTGCCTGTGGTGTGTTGGGCTTTACACTCAGATGTATTGATGCCCCCTTACCAGGCCAAAATGCAGCCCATCAGCATACTTTCCACTGCTCATCTGTAGAAGTTTGCCAAAGTTTCCAATGGCATACTGAACCTCCGCAAACTCCAGAGGAAGTAGAGCCACTGACGGGCTTTCTTCATGATAGGACCAGGAAAGGCCCTCCCAGAAATTTAAATTTGTTCACCCACTCCACCTCTGATTTCCCCTAACGATCACTGGATTGAACTCCTCTGGTTTTCCTTTCCTGATGTCTACAATCAGCTCCTTGGTTTTGGTGACACTGAGTGACAGGTTGTTGTTAGTACATCATTCACCCAATTGATTGCACCAAGAGAAAACTATGAATGACAGGTGAATTACCCAGTCACCCATTATCAGGAAGATACTGGAACCCATAATTGAGGAAAAGACAGTCTGATACCTCAGCAAAATTGATATGGTTTGATGAAATAAAAAGTGCGCTTGATATATTTAGTTGAGTTTTTTGAGGATGTAACTATAAGTGTAAATAATGGAGAACCTATGGGTTTAAATATCTGAGTGCAGAAATGGCTGTGAAATTCCTAAAAGGCTTTCAGTGGTTCTCAACCTTTTTCTTTCCATTCACATCCCACTTTAAGTATTCCCTATGCCATCGGTGCTCTGTGATTAGTAAGGGTTTGCTTGAGGTGGGATGTGACCTCATTGTTACTGAAATATTTTGCTTGAGAAAAATTGTCACTGGCCCATTTCCTTTGGAGTGATTAAATTGCGCACATAACGAGTCAATTAGGTATAATTAAAAAGTGGTTTTCAAACTTTTTCTTTCCACCCACATACCACCTTAAGCAATCCCTTATTAATCATAGAGAACTGATGGCATAGAGAATACTTA
This sequence comes from Narcine bancroftii, assembly GCF_036971445.1. Taxonomy (NCBI): domain Eukaryota; kingdom Metazoa; phylum Chordata; class Chondrichthyes; order Torpediniformes; family Narcinidae; genus Narcine; species Narcine bancroftii. Next base: position 52,775,924 of record NC_091482.1, on the reverse strand, counting down.
AAGTGGTATGTGAGTGGAAAGAGAAAGGTTGAGAACCATTGTGTTTCATGGAAGATGTATCGTGCACAAGGCCATGCTATTGAGGCTAATATTGGGATGGTTAAGACTAAAGAGGCAATTTAAGGTTGGTAAGTTCTAGCAATGGGCTGCTGCACGGATCAGTCCTGAGCCCAAGCTATTAATATTGTAATATCATTATTTAGATGAAAATAAATTAGGTGTATTAAATTAGAATCTGCTGATAATTTGGAAAGTTGCAAAGAAGATACATAAGTTCTTCAAAAGGGATATAGACTGGTCAATCAAATAGGCAAAACTAAGGCAGATGGCACATAATGAGAATTAGTGTTTGTCTACTGTGGTAGGAAAAATAAAGATAATGACATTTAAGCATTGAATTGTGGTGTTTATAGAAAGCCGATACCCTTGCACAAAAACTCCGGAATTTAGCATGCAGGTAGCCTGGGTAATTAGCAAGACAATCCACACTTGTCAGTGATCCAGTCCGTTTGCCACTCCTAGACCCATCTTCCCAAATGATCGAACTCTGGTTGCAAATTTAGATCTCCTTCCTCACTCTCTGCGACACCACACAGTGTGACACAGCTGAGCTTTGTCAGAAAGCTAAGACAGATGAACCTAGAAACCTGTGGCCCATATTTTCTGAGCTCCACTCTTAAAATTGGGTTTTTCTAGTGGAATGCAATGATATCCAGCTCAAATCGCACCATGCGGAAATTTCAGGTTGGCACCTCCGTTCACAAAACCCGCTGACAGGGATATAATGACCTTGTGGTGTCACGCATGCATGGATCGTTGCTCGTCTCTGTTAGAGTATTGATGGAGAAACATTGTTCATAGTGCACCATTCAATTGGGCACTTTCGAGGAAGGGTCTTGAACGAGAGATCGTAGTTGTTGTAAGGTAAGAGACTGGTTGGTCATTTAAAACTAAGGTGTGTAGAAATTTATTCTTGCAAGTAGGGGGTGAGCATCTGGAATTCTCTATCCCAAAGGGTGTCGGAGAAGTATTTAATGAGGGTGTCATTAGAAGTAATTAAAGTGGAGGTAGATACATTATTGAAGTATCAGGGCTGTCGAGAACTTGACAGACAGGAATTGAGGCCTGAAGTAGAATCAGAATCAGAATTTATTGTCATGAACAAGTCATGAAATTTGTTTTTTCTTTGCAGCAGCGTCTTAGTGCAAACATTCATATTATGAACCATCTTACGACAATAAAAATATTAAAATAACAGTGCATGAAAAGTAAGGCAGTGTCTTTGGTTCATTGATGTTTCAGGAATCTGATGGTGATGGGGATGAAGCTGTCCTTGGGCCATTGAGTGCTCATCTTCAGGCTCCTGTACCTTTTTCCTGATGATAGCAGAGTGAAAGGGCAGGGCTTGGGTGGTGGGGGTCTTTGAGGATAGAGGCTGTTTTTTTTTAAGACAATGCCTCATGTAGATGTCCTCGACAGAGCAAAGTCTGGTGCCTGTGATATCGCAGGCCAAGTTAACAACCCTCTGGAGTTTATTCTTATCCTGAGAGGCAGAGATGCAACCAGCCAGAATGGTCTCCACTGTACACCTGTAGAAGTTTTCGTTAGTCTTTGGTGACATACCAAATCTCCTCAGTCACCTCACAAAGTATGGCCGCTGGTGAGCCTTCTTTGCGATTGCATCAATGTGGAGGCTCCAGGACAGGTTCTCAGAGATGTTGACACGAAGAAATTTGAGGTTCTTGACCCTCTCCACCTCTGAGCCCTCGATGAGGACTGGGTCATGTTCCCCTGACTTCTTCCTGAAGTCCACAATCATCCGTGATTATATTAAATGACAAGATGGACAATTACTTCTCCTGCTCTATGTTCTTACATACTCACCAAGTCAGACAAGATCTGTGAAGAGAGGAATTGTGTCAACATTTCAATTGGATGACTTCACAGATCAAGCGAATGTCTAAAGATAAGGGTGATGAGAGAGAAATCTTCACTTTGAGAGTTATGAACTTCCTGCTGGCAGTTGTTAAGGCCAGTTTATTTGGTATTTGATGTGGCTCTTATGGATGAAGGGATGTGGAGAGATTGCAGGAATAGGGTACTGAGGTCACATGATCTGCTATGGTAGCACAGGCTTGAAGGGCTGAACGACTTTCTCCATCACCTATTTGTCTATGAGTTTTTATGTCAGAAAGTTGAAATTTGAAGGTCAACAACCTAAAAACTGTGCATTTTATTCACCTTGAGCCCCTCACAAGGGATATGATGGTCCTTTGAGCTTGACTGACTTGCATCTGAACTGATGCATTTAGTTTGACTTCAGATAATTTTGTTTGTCTTGCCTTAAAATATTTTGCATCTGTTTTAAATCTGAAAACATAAATGCTTTGAGAACCGGTTCCTGAAATGAATGCATTCAAGTGTGTAGTGTTGTGTGTATAAAGTTTCTGAGGTTTGTGTCTGTCACTTGTGAATCAGTTTTTTTTTAATGGATACATACTCAGTTAAATGGATATGAAATATGGTCAGATCAATGGGGCTCTGCATTAGTCAGAGTTGCATATCGCCCCCGTTTACTTCCAACGATTTCCTGTGACGTCATTCCACAAGTAGCTCATTCTAGAGTTGTCATTTGTTCCACTTGACGGATCATACGTACACAACCAGGTGGTGCGTGGGACAGCTGAAGAGCCAGCAGTAATTGAATCTCTGCTTTTTGACCTGATTTATGATGTTGCCAGGTAGCATCTTGCAACAGGACTGACTACAAATGTCACTAGATAAAAATCTGCGTCAGCCTGAATTGTTTCCCTGAGCAGGGTCAGGAGGATCAGCGCATCACAGCTCTGTCTATGAATCAAGTAACGAGCAACCAAGGAGCTGTCTATTCTAAAACCAAAATATTTCATCAACGTGCTTCTTATGGCCTTCTGGGTGAAATTATGTTTTTGTCACCAGTGAAGAATAAATTCCCTTTTACTTTATTATTCTATTTCAGAAATACCTATCTGTTTATCCTTTATTAGGTGGCACGGTTACGGTAGCAGTTAGCACAACGCTGTTACAGCGCCCATGATCGGGAACAGGGTTTGAATCACCCGCTATCTGTAGGGAGTTTGTTTATTCTCCCCGTGTATGCATGGGTTTTCAATGGGAGCTCTGGTTTCCTCCCATTGGGTGTAATTGGGCAACATGGGCCGAAATGGCCTGTTTCTGTGCTGTATTTCTTAAATTTTAAAAAACATAAAAATCACCATTCAGAATAAACCCACTTTTAACTTATTATTCTTTTTCAGGAATACATACCTGCTGGATCTTTATCTCCATCTTTCAATCAGTATTGCCTTACCCCAAGTTTGATTAAAAATTAACCTATTTCTCCAAGCAACATATAATTAGCATGGGTCTTCACTTAGACCTTTACTTGTCAGTCTCTCCAGTAAGATTTCCACCTATCACATTATCAAGTGGCTCCAAAGTCATGGCCAACAATATGTGGTAATGGGCCTCTTTACCCATCCCATCCTTTGTCATGGTTGACTACATAATCCATCTTTAATGCTACTTCCTCGTTGTTAGCTGAAACTGTCACTGGTTTCACTTTGAAGATTCCATTCTCTCAGGGGGACATGACCACATAATCTAGGTTTAGTGAAGTACTAAAATGATTACAAACAAAATGTGCGTTGACTTCAATAAAGCCTGTAAGGCTCTGAGTCATTTTTTTTCCCAAGTGAATGGCTTACTTATCTCTGTGGTTTAATGTGAACCTTTTGTTGTTAGACAGAGGTCACATACAGATCAGCCCTGACAAGTTGTCTTCTTTGCAGGACATCCATGAATCTGTTGAAGATATCTTTTAATTGTCTGGAAGATTCTTTATCATTTTTTTTAATAGCATCAACCTATAATTGTGGTCCATGAAATAGAAATGTGCAGATGCCATAAATCTGAAATCATAAATGCCTCTCTTCTGGACAGACTGAACATCTTCTTTGCACAGTTTGATGCAAACAGCAGGGTGACGCGGAAGAAAGCTCCACGTCCCCCCAATAAACAGACCCCGTGCAGGTGAGGAGAACCCTATCCAAGATGACTCGCCCACAAGGCAATGGGACCAGACAATATATCTGGTTGGGTACTGGAGGACCTTATGGACATATTCAACACCTCACTGCAGCAGTTCATCATCCTTCTGGATTTGAAGACAGTCAGCATCATCCTGGTACCAAAGACAGTGACAGTAACAGGCTTCATTGACAAACATCCCATGGCACTGACCTCCACCATTATGAAATGCTTTGAGCATCTGGAGATGGAACTCATCAAAGTGCACTTCCCAGAGACACTAGAACTATTTCCTTTCACCTGTAGACTAAACTGTATCACTGATGATGCTCTAGCCTTGACCCTCCACTCCATCCTGACCCACCTGGTGAATGATGCCTCATACGCCAGGCTGCTGTTCAGCTCAGCTTTTAATGCAATAATTTCAACCCCTTCTCTGTAACTGGATTCTGGACTTCCTAACAGAAAGATCACAGTCTGTCTGGGTTGGCAGCAGAACATCGAGCACCATCACGCAGAGCACTGAAGCACCTCACTCTACTGATCCATGACTGCATAATCGCCAGATTTAGCTCCCACAGAGTCATCAGTTTTGCAGATGACACAGCAGTAGTTGGCCTCATCAGCACGACAGAGAAGAAATGGGAAATCTCGTGATATTGTGCGGGAATAACAACCTGAGTGTCAAAGTGGACAACATGAACGAGATGACCATGAACTTCAGGAAGCCCAGGAATGACCACCCTCCCATTACACATTCATAACTCGGTAGAGGAAAGAATGGAGAGCATCAAGTTCCTTGGAGTTCACTTAACTCTTGGCCTATCCTGGGCACACAACTTCTCCTGACTTGTCAGGAAAGCACAACAGTGACTGCACTTCCTGATAAGACTGAGGTGGGCAAGGCCACCAGACATAATCCTGTTAACTTTCTACAGGAGATCTATTGAGAGCATCCTGGCCGGCTGCATCACAGTATGGTACAGTTGCTGCAGAGGTGTAAAATATAAAGCCAAAGATGTGAAACTAAGTCTTTACAAGGCTTTAGCCAGACAGATCTAAGAAAGGATATGTTAGTGTTGGAGAGGGTCCAGAGGAGTTTTGAGACAGGGATGAGAAGTTTAACGTACGAGGAGCATTGGATGTCCTCAATGGAGTTTAGAAGGATGTGGGGAGATCTCAATGAAACATTCGGAATATTAAAAGGACTAGATAGAGAGGGCATGAAAGATATGTTTCCTGTACTTGGGAAAGTCTAGAACCAGAGAACTCAGAATAAAAGAACATCCATTTAGAAAAGAGAAGAGGAGTTTCTTGAGTCCGATAGAAGTTTCTCTCAACCCTCTTGTCTTGTGGAGGTCAAGTCACTGGGTATATTTGAAGCAGAAGTTGATAGGTTCCTGATCAATAAGATTATGGAGAGAAGGCAGGAGAGTGGGGTTGAAAGGCAAAGATACATCAGGCATGATTTGAATGGCGGAGCTGACTCGATGGGCTGAATAGAGGGAAAGATGCTGTGATTATAGTAAAAACACAAAAATACTGTAGGAAAGCAGCAGGTCTTGCTGCATCCATATATAACCAATGTTTCAGGCTGGAGCCAATCGGCTGAATGGCCTCTAATCCTGCTCCTAAATCTTGCAGTCCAGAAATCAGACATATCACGTCACACAGAAAAGGGTGGAGTTGGAGATTAATGAATGGCTGCGATAAAGTGGAGACCAAGTGAGACTGAATGACATAGACGGTGGTGAAGAGAAACAAAAAGGTCTGCGGATGCTGTGATTGTAGTAAGGCTCAGGGCCGAAATGTCAGGTGATCTATCTTTACCTATCTTTCTTTGGCTTGGCTTCGCAGACGAAGATTTATGGAGGGGGTAAAAGTCCACGTCAGCTGCAGGCTCGTTTGTGGCTGACAAGTCCGATGCGGGACAGGCAGACACGGTTGCAGCGGCTGCAGGGGAAAATTGGTTGGTTGGGGTTGGGTGTTGGGTTTTTCCTCCTTTGCCTTTTGTCAGTGAGGTGGGCTCTGCGGTCTTCTTCAAAGGAGGTTGCTGCCCGCCAAACTGTGAGGCGCCAAGATGCACGGTTTGAGGCGATATCAGCCCACTGGTGGTGGTCAATGTGGCAGGCACCAAGAGATTTCTTTAGGCAGTCCTTGTACCTTTTCTTTGGTGCACCTCTGTCACGGTGGCCAGTGGAGAGCTCGCCATATAACACGATCTTGGGAAGGCGATGGTCCTCCATTCTGGAGACGTGACCCACCCAGCGCAGCTGGATCTTCAGCAGCGTGGACTCGATGCTGTCGACCTCTGCCATCTCGAGTACTTCGACGTTAGGGATGAAAGCGCTCCAATGGATGTTGAGGATGGAGCGGAGACAACGCTGGTGGAAGTGTTCTGGGAGCCGTAGGTGATGCCGGTAGAGGACCCATGATTCGGAGCCGAACAGGAGTGTGGGTATGACAACGGCTCTGTATACGCTTATCTTTGTGAGGTTTTTCAGTTGGTTGTTTTTCCAGACTCTTTTGTGTAGTCTTACAAAGGTGCTATTTACCTATGGATGCTGCAAGACTGGCTGAGTTCCTCCAGCATTTCTGTGTTTTTTGTTACGTTAGTGGTGGAGCTAGCTGAGAGAGGATGGTGACACATACTAGGTTTTGTCAACTAATGGAGCACACGCTGTGATAATAGCAAGCGAAGGCTTCTAGAAAGTTGTGAAATTATGTGCATTATACATTAGAAAGTGTAATAAAACAGAAACGTTGTAGGTTACACAATATTAGCCTCAAGCTCATGTTAACACCTGGTTGTGGATAATGGATCTCCTGAAGTAGGTGGCTAACATCCAGGTCACTGCAGGGTGCCCATGAACAAATAATAAACTCAGTAAAGTTGGTTCTTTCATCCTCAGCTCAGTCACTTTCTCAGCCATAAGAAGACACAAACCAGCTGCTGTGGCAGTGGTACCACCTCATCATTACTGATGAACGACTCCAGGCTTATGGCAGGGATCTTTATCTAGTTCCGTGAAAGTCTGCATGTTCACAATTGGGCCAACTGTTGATGCATTTTAAAAGCATAGCCAATCATACAGAGTTTTTCAAGGAGGTTACCAGGAAAGTTGATGAAGGAAAGGCCGTAGATGTTGCCTAAAATGTTACGGAGTCAGAGGCCCCCAATACTGAGCACAGGTGTGTGTGATGTATATTTAAAATTAGAAAAGTTCTTTGGATCACAGTTCAAACTCACTGGTTGCAGGTAATTCATGTACTGTGCACAGAAGTTAGCATTAACCAAGTTCACCAGGCTTTGGTGCTTAACAGGCAAATGCTTGCCACTCAGGAGGGTTCTTGCTGGTTTTCAGAGAGAGATTCCTTTTCCAGGACATCCCCAACTGATTTCTTCTCAATCAGTCTTGCTGACGAAACTTGCACCCTTCAGGGTCCTCCTTCTTTCAGGTCACCTTTCAGACCACTAGTCTTCTCCTTTGACCAGACAGCCTTCCAAACATTTGCGGTGTCCTTCGGGAACTGATTTCTGTGTCTCTCCTCTCTGTTTCACTCCATGCCTGCAAAAATCACATGATCTCCCAGGCAAGGTGGATGTCGATACTTTGTTGCTCATTTGCACAAAGCATTCTGCAAAAGTCCTGCAAAAATTCTCTGTTTTAAAGTGTGTGTGTGCAAGCTACTCTAGAAATTCCTCCCAAGCCACCTCAAAATACTCTGTCACGACATGGATGTTAGTCAGGCCTTTGACAAGGTCGCACACAGGAGGTTAGTCAGTGGTTCGGTGTTCATAGTGAGGAAGTAAATAGCCTTATGTGTTGGTTCTAAGGGAGAAGCCAGAAAGTGGTAGTGGATGATTACCTATCTAACTGGAGGCCTGTCACCAATGGTGTGCCTCAAGGATTGGTGCTGGGTCAAGGAGTCACATGATGGAGTAGTGGCTAGTCTGGAAAACCAGCCTTCTCCAGGAAAATAGAAAAAAAGTTAGGAAAAAGCAAGATACAGAGAAGAGAAAGAAGATGGCTTCCAAGAAGGAGAAAGTAAAAACAAATGGAAAAAAGAATTAGAAAAGTCACCAGAGAAGAAAGAAGAAGGGCTTACCTGCAAGATGGAATGGGGCGCTGTGTTGGCGAGGAGCGCCCGACCCTTGAGTTCAGTACCTGCCCTGCGAAGTCGCGACTCATCAGCCGGTGGACTGCAAAAATGGCTCTCGGAGCCAAACAAAAGTGAACAACCGCGCATGCGCAAGGAGTCATGCATGTGCAGTGCGCAATAAAAGGAGAAAGAGGACATTGGTAGGAGGGGGGCTCAGCAGAGGATCGGGCTGCCACAGCACGAACAGCTGAGGGACGCCCGACACCAGGGCACTCAGCTGGAGGAAGAGGAAGACAGCAGAAGAGGGAGCGATGAAACAGACGTGGGAGATAGATGGAGGGATGACTGACAAGAAGATCAACGTCAGGAAGCACATCAAACGAGCAGCCCAGGAGGGGAGGACCAGCAACAAGAGGCCCAGCAAGAAGAGGCCCAAAAAAGAGATACAAGCAGTTCATCAGGAAAAACAGAAGAGACACAGACACAAAGAAGAGGAGAAGAAGAAGAAGAAGACACAAACACAGATACAGACACAGAAAAGGAAGAAGAAGACCAGAGAAATGCTCTGTGAGCCCTTTCTATTTCCATTTCTTCCTGTATTTCTGTCATTCCCAGGACCTTCTGGATCCATCCTTTTATAAATTCCTTCATGTCTGTGCCTTCTTCACCCTCCTTCAGGCCCACTATTTTTATGTTGTTTCGCCTACTATAATTTTCCAACATATCATTTTTCTGAGATAACAACTCTTGTGTCTCTTTAATTTTTTTTGTCACTTTCTTCCAATTTTTCTCTTAAGTCATTTACTTCCATTTCTACCTTTAACAGAATTTTTTAAATGAACTAAAGAGAATAATAAGGAAATCCCTGTGGAAAGGGAGGAAACCAAGGGTAGCATTAGCTAAATTAACAGAGAGGTATAATCAAGGTGGTTTGCAGTTACCAAATTTTATAAATTATTATAGAGCTGCACAATTAAGGTATTTATCAGATTTTTATCAGACAAGGGAAGAACCAGACTGGACTAAGATAGAACTAGATAAAATAGGGGAGAAGGTACCGGAACATATACTTTATAAGTGGGATGAAAAGCTGGTGCAATATAAAAGCTCACCAGTATTGCATCATTTACTTAATACATGGAAGAAGATCCACATAGAAAGGAAAAAAAATGAATGACCAAATATCAAAATTATTATTTTGATGCAAAACCCGCTAATCCCTTTTACAATAGATAACCTTTCCTTTAGAGAATAGGAGAGAAAAGGAATCAAAAGAATAGAAAATTGTTTTTTGGGAAATAATTTATTAACATTTGAACAGTTGAAGTACAAATATGGAATAACTCATGGTATAATGTTTGCATATCATCAATTGAAAGCTTATTTAAGGGATAAATTGGGAAACAGCTTGAGATTACCTGAAGGAAGCAGCTTTGAATATGTGATTACAGACACAATGATAATTAAAAGATTTATAACCAACATGTACATTAAGCTGCAAGATAAGGAAAATGAAATAAACTATAAACCTAAGCAAAAGTGGAAAAAGGATCTAAACATAAAGATAAAAAATGAAGTATGGGAAAAGTTATTTTCTGGAACTATGAAGAATATAATAAACACAAGGTTACGCATGATACAGTATAATTGGTTACACAGGGTATATATCATTCCTCAAAAGTTAAAAGAATGGGATTCAACATTATCGGATAGATGTTTTCGCTGTAAGAAGGAAATGGGAACAACATTACATGCAACTTGGGCATGTACAAAAGTGAATACGTTTTGGGAAGAATTAAATCAGATACTAAATAAAATTACAAAAATTAATATACCAAAAAAAACAGAGATATTTCTTTTAAGTAACATAAGAAGTAAAAAATTAGGCCTCAAATTGGATAAAGTGCAAAAAAATAGCAAAAAAATGTATAATGTCAAGTTGGAAAATGGAAGAGAGCATGAGAATACAGCAATGGTACATGGAAATGAATAAATGTATTCCATTGGAAAAAATAACATATAATTTAAAAAATAAAGTCACAATGTTTGAACAAATTTGGGAACCGTACATGGAACATAACAAAGAGAGCTTGCCTATGACCTCCATCCCCTAAAATGAGAATGAAAATGATAAGAAGACAAAATGACTAGATTCAGTGTGTAATAAATAGATGACGCATTTTTCTTGTTTATTTTCCTTTGCATGAAGATATTGTTTTATGGTTTTATTGTATTGTATATGTTGAATATTTATCGGTTTTGGAGGGGTGTGGGAAGAGGGGAGGGAGGGAAAGGGGGAAAAAAAGGGAGAAAAGACCACTATGTAAATTTAATGAGAAATGTTTGTACATAATTTGGTTGATATGGTTCATAGTGTGAAAAATAAAAAATTATAAAAAAAACGGATTAGTTCTGGGTCCATTGTTTGTCATCTATATCGATGAACTGCATGATCATAGGTAAATTGGATCAGGAAGTTTGCAGATGACACAAAGATTGAAGGTTCAGTGAACAGCAAGGAAGGTTTTCAAAACTTGCAGAGGGATCTGAATCAGCTGGAAAAATGGGATGTGAAATGGCAGATGGAATCTAATGCAGATGTGTGAGGTATTTCATTTTGGAAGGACAAACCAAGGTAGGACATAAACAGTAAATGTTAAGGCACTGTAGAGGGCAGTAGAACAGATGGATCTCAGAATAGAAATGCATAAATTCCTAGAAAGTGGCATCACATGTAGATAAGGTCGTAAAGAGAACATTTGACACATTGACCATCATAAATTAAAAGAGTTGAGTGTATGAGTTGGATGTTATGTTGAAGTTGTATAAGATATTGGAGTGATGTCTGCAGTTTTGGTCACATAATTACAGGAGGGGTATCAATAAGAATGAAAGAGTACAGAGGATTTACAAGGATATTGTCTGGACTTGGAGAATGGAATTACATAAAAAGGCTAAACAGATTAGGACCTCAGAAAGTAGGCTTGGTGATTGGAGACTCCAATGGATGAATGGGACTTGCAGTTCTTGGTTGACGTGGGATTTGATTGTTGTGGGATGTGTTAGTGGTGGAGGAATTTCTTATTATTATCCTGGGTGTAGCAGTTGGTTATTGATCAGTCTGGTAGGTTCTAAGATTGCTTGGTGGAAACCTGTCCAGTTGACTTCAAGGATTGTAGTATTGTGTGCAGTTTTGGTCACCTAATTGCAGGAGAGATATCAAAGAGATTGAAAGAGTGCAGAGAAGCTTTACAAGCATGTTGCTAGGACTTGAGGAACTGAAGGAAAGGCTGAAAACATTAGGAATTTATTCCTGGAGCATAGAAGGATGAAGGGAGATTAAATAGAAGCATACAAAATTATGATGGGTATAGATAGAGTAAATTGCCTCTGAGGTTAGGTGAAATAAAAGCTGGATGATATGGGTTAAGGGTGAAAGGCGAAAAGTTTAAAGGGAATATTACAGACAACTTCTTCATGCAGAGAAGAGTGTGGAATAGGCTGCCAGCTGAATGCAGGTTCAATTTTGATATTTAAGAAAAATTTGAAAGGGTACATGAATGGAAGGGATTTGGACCAGGTGGAGGTCAATGAGACTAGGCAGAATAATGTAAACGTACAGCACAAGCCCATGCCGCCCAATTTTACTCAATTAACTTACACCCTCAGTTTGTTTTGCACAGTGGGAGGAAACTGTAACCCCCAAAGTAAACCCTAATGCAGACAATGGAGAGAACGTACAAACTCCTTACAAACAGTGCGGGATTCAGACGTTGGTACCGATCGCTGGCACTGCAACAGCGTGGTGCTAATCGCTTCGCTAACGATGCCCAGGCTAGAAGGACGGAAGAGCCAGTTTCTGTCCTATGGCTCCATGACTTGCAAATGTAACTGAAATTCAAAACAAAAAGGCAGATGCTGGAAAATGGAAATGAATCAGAAAATGCTGTGGAACTTTCATAATGGAGGTAATAATTTTGTCAAAGAATTAATGGGAGCATAACTTGAACAGGAAAATGAAAAAAAAACTCTTACAAGAGAGTAGTTAAGAGTGAGAAGAAATATTTTGAGTCAGAGCTCAGTAGGATTATATTGTGCGAATGGAACTGTCCCATCTAAATTTGAATCATGTCACCAGTAATCACCAGACATTGGTCTCAACTCAATTAAACAAAACCTCCGCAGAACTCTTGAAGGTTAGTGGTGTTTGGAATTTACTGACTGCACAAGCCATTTATTTTGCTGTTTCCCCACACATTAGATTTGCAAGTACCTAACTTGGAACGTGGTAACTTCCTGAATTCATCTGCAGCCTTGTTTTGATGAAGTGGCAATGAGCAGAAAGGCGAAGTGTGTGTGTGTGTGTGTGTGTGTGTGTGTGTGTGTGTGTGTGTGTGTGTGTGTGTGTGTGTGTGTGTGTGTGTGTGTGTGTGTGTGTGTGTGTGTGTGTGTTTGTCTCTCTCTCTCTCTCTCTCTCTCTCTCTCTCTCTCTCTCTCTCTCTCTCTCTCGCTCTCGCTCTGTCTCTACAGATGCTGTCTGATATGTTGAATGCCTCCCAAAAGTCAAAATGTTGATGCTCAATACACTCTGTGCTGTACAGCATCGTCAAGATTCAAGATTATTTTATTGACATGTAATATTACACAAAATTTCATTTAGTCTAGCGGAAGGCAGACCAAGATTTGCTCTCAGCAGAAATTGCCCAGCATGGCCTACAGTGAGAGAAAGAGAAGCAAAAGAGAGTTTCCCTCAGAGTCGCTGAGTGTCCGTGACTTCACCTGCAGACTCCATTCCAAACCAATGGCAACCCAAACTCCAGATGCAAACCTCTGTTGGGATCTTATAACCGTAGAAACTTGCACGAAATCTTAGAGCTGTACCTTATAGGTTCCACCTCCGGAGTGTTTTGACAACAGACTATGCCATGTTCCCAGCTTAGCCAGCTGTCAACATTATCAAAGGGTTGGAGTTGATGTGAATGGTTCCATCAGGAACTTGCATAATTCCTCTTTTTAAATGTTTCATCAATGACTTTGTGCTGCAAATGACCATTCAGTGCAAAATTCCCCCAACTCACAGCTTTAATGAGTCCAATCTTGCTCCATTGTTGTTTCATGTTCAGGGCAATCTCTCCCATCTTGGGAATTCTACTGAGTTGTAAAGGCACAGATACAGGTCTCAAGTAGAAATCAATCACAGGAAGCATATGGATGATATTAAAAAAAAGTCTCCTGTCTTTTAATGGAGGGAGTTTCCAAGCAAAGGGGAGAGGGATGGAATTCTGGATGAATTGTGGATCAGGGAGAAATACTGAGCTCCTTTTGGACAATGAAATGTTCTGGAAAGCAGTTACCTCTTCCACATCACTGTGCCCAACCACCCAAGGCCGGCGGAAATTCAGCCAGTCAATGTGAAAGGTGAAAGATATGGGGCCTCAATAAAATGTTTAAGGAGGCAGCTCGTGTAGTATAATGGCCATCCAAGCAACTCCCACCCCACCCTGCCCCATTCTGTGGTCTTTAAAAGTGGTAGTGCCAACATTCATGTTGGCTTGGTCTTTGGTTGAGTACTGACACTGAGCCTATCAAAAACACACCCAATTCTGGCACATTTAAAATATCACAAATGCAGACTTGTGAATAAAATGAATCCAGTAAATGAAAAGACAAAGTGACAATATTGCTTGCAGCTTAATTGCAAGGTTGCCTCGGCTCAGTTTGCAGAAATGGAAAGTTAAGGGCAACGTTGGACTGTGCCTGTGTTTGGGGAGGAATGCATTATGATGACCAGTGGCTGTTGGGCTGAGTTTTGTCTGAGCAATATCCGGCAGCTAACAACGGCAAGAAGAAATGTTGCATGTTTACAGAACAATTCCTAAAAATACAAAGAGCTTGTTTACATCAAATGAGTGGGGCAGAAATATATAATCTAGATTGTATACTCTTTAAGAGGAACATATTTAGTTCATATCTGGACTCGGGTGCCTATAAATTACTTCCTCCATGATTTGATTGGCCATTTCATGGGTTAAGTACATTCGGATAAACTTCTGCCCCAGGTCAGTACAAATCTACTTCTGCACTGCCAGAATCTGTACTCGAGCGAGTGCGCAGGTGCTTTTACTCTAAGGTGAAGCTAAAGTAAATAACCATCTGAACCCTTGTGCATTTAACCACACATTAGCTCGGAATCTAATCTTGGTGAAGAATGGAAATCGTGAAATAGCTTCAGGTTTCTGCTCTAGATTCTGTTGGCAGAATCTTTTTCCGAAAAATCCAAATCTTTAGATTCTCGGCATGATGGGATCAGCTGAGAATATTATGGCCGGCTTTAACCCAACTTACCTGTAAGAATGGGCAGTTAAAAGAGCCACAACCTCACGTCCCCTTCCTCTGGCTTGTTCTGTCATCTTCCTTGTTGAATCGGAATCAGAATTGAAGACACTTTATCCTATGTTCCTGCACTATTCAATTACATTTTTCAAATGGATTTGATAACACTATAATACTGCCACAAAAAAAAAACGTATTTTATGACATGTTTGTGGCAATAAATTCTGACACTGATTCTGACACCTCCTTTCTCTGGCTTGTAATGTCAACTTCCTTGTTGAAGGCTCGTTAAATATCTCAATCTTCACCTTGACATCATCAGAGTCCATGTAGAAATGTGTTTCCGAGTTTCCCCAGATAAACCTGGCATAAGAAGAACCCCAGAAGGTAAAATATCTTATTTGCTTTTCTTGTGGGACAAGTGCACCAAAAATCTTCTGAGTTCTTGGCATTCATATCAAGGACTTCTCTTCCTTTTCATTCCTTTTGAACCCCCCCCGTGGGAGGCTGCACCAAAGGAAAATGCAGACACGCTACTGTTTGGGGCAACACAGCTTTATTCCACTCAATAAAGATCTAGTTGGCTGCTAGATGGTTGCAGCAATGATCCCAGGGAGAGAGAGCGCACACGGTCGGGACCTCGGCTTTATACCATGGGCCCTCTGGGCCCACCTGGTGGTCGGATGTCATTAGGCCAGGTGCCTTGTCTCTAGTCCACCTGTTTGCCAAGTGATGTACCGTAGAGTATCATCACACCCCTCCCCCTGCCTTTGAAACACTTAGCTGAGTTCCCAGGATCTGTGGACTCTTGTCGTGAACCCTCCTATGGATAGAAACAATCCATCCCTTTCAAAATCCCTCACGATATTGAACTGTACAAATTCACTGCATAACTTTATCGATCAAATCTCTGCTAATCCCTCCACAGAAATGTAATAATTTGTGCTTGGTTCCATTTTGGTTCCCTCTGTATTTTTTCCATGGCAATGCTACATAAAACTGTAGCAGAGGCTTAATCCGTGCGTTATAACTATTCAGCATAACTTAATTGCTTTTATGTTCAATGCCTCTTTTTTAATAAAATTAAGGGGTCTATTCAGCATTTCAAGAGTGTTGTTAATGTGTCTTGCTGCTGCCAAAGATTTCCGCATGTAAACTGTTCCTGGACCCCTTTGAAAGTGTCATATGTGCATTGTCCCTCCTCAATATTTCTTTCAAAATACATCACCATTCAGCTATTCCTTTTTTTTGCTATCTTGTTCTATTTTCTCTCTCCTGGAGGCATTTACTCAGGCAAATCTGAACTTAGCCAAGTGGCCACTATTCATGTTTGAGCTTTGCCAGTGAGTGCTTACACACCATTCAACAGCAGCGGGTGAATCTGGATTTTGCCACCACCCAAAAGGGACAGATGTCATGCAATGAAGAAGGAACATCAGTACTGCCTTTGCAGAATGTAGGACAGGAGCCTGAAATCTATTGCCCCTAAGATGCTATTTTATTTTGGAAGCAGATTCACAGTCCAAACCACTCTCGATAAGTAATTACAATCATTGACTGAGTGAGAGTTTGTGTTGGAAAGAGAATAAGCAGGTAGTGAGATCAAAAGCAGGAGGAAGGCCCAGTAGGTTTGTGCAAAAATAAAACCCTGTGTGGCAGGAGAGGGAACTGAAAAACCTGGGGTAATTTGTGACTTGCGCAGCCCAGAGTTCTGCATGGATTTCAGTTCAAATGCACAACGAACACACACCAGATCTGTACTCTGAAAGATCCTGAAAGGTTGGATGTTAGCTGATTAAACCTTCGTGCCCAAATCTTCTCAGATTTTCACAGTCGGCCTTCAATTGCAGGTTAACCAGAAAATCAGAAGATGTTGGGGTCTAGTGCAATGCACAGAATTGTCGGAAAAACACGGCAGGTCACGCAACATCCTTTGGAAGTAAAAGGCAGTCGACAACTTTTCCAGCCCAAAATGTTGATTTCCTTTTACTTCCTACTGGATATTGTGTGTCCTGATGAGTTTCTCCAGCACTGTATTGTGTTGCATGAATGCATCTCTGTCCAACTTTGAGATCGCCCTTCATTATATTACCTGAAAATTGCATTATCTTGCCCTGCAGTGAAGGAGGCTTAAACTTTGGTGTCCTGCAGTTATTTGGAGCATTGCCACACATTGCAACTGCAATTTTAGACGCAGCATTATTCCTGCATGCTGAGAACAAGGGCTGCACCTGCAGGACAGCACCAAGATGTTGCAGCACTCTAGACCGATGAATGCTTTGTTCAGAGGCTAGCTGTCTACAATTGTATATGTTGACCAAGGCCATCAGAAGTCCAGTAAATGCTGGAGAAACTCAGCTGGTCTCCTCATCCGTAGGAAGTAAAGATATATTACCAATGTTTCAGGCCTGAACCCTTCTTCAATGTATAAATTAATAGCAGGCAGGTGTCTGCATTAAAGGCTGGGTAGAAAAAGGGGAAGGAGTTCAGACCAACAGATTAAAGGTGTTAATTGGATATAATAAGAGGAAAGGTGAGAATTGATTTTGGCTCTGTGAAAGGAGACTGAGGGAAAAGGGAAGAGAGAGCAACTAGACGAAAAGAGATGGGGGAAGGTTAACGGAGATGGGAGATCGATGTTAATGCTCATCAGTTGGAAGGTGCCTAGATGGAAGATGAGTGTTGTTCCTCTATTTTTTAGATGGTCTCAATCTCATCAAGGAAATGGAACGGGGAATTGAAATGGGTGGCCACTGCAAGATCCACGCTATTGCAGCAGACAAAGCCAATGTGATCAACAAAGTGATCTCCCAGTCTCTCTGATGTAGAGGAGACCACAACAGGAGCACCAAATGCAGAAGGTGACCCCTGCAGATTCACAAGTGTAGTGTTGCTTCTCTTGGAAGGACTGTTTGGGGCCCTGAATGGTGGTGAGGGAGGAAGTACAAGTGGACCATCACCGGCGGTCACAGGGGGATGATGAGTGGGGAGGGAGGAGTAGACGAGTCATGTTGGGTTGTCATCAGGGAGAGTCCCTGAGAGCAGTGGAAGGACTTGGGTCCTTTCAAACTGGCATGTAAAATTAGGTTAACCAGTCAATTTACCCAATTAGTGCCCCAGTTACGCAGCAGTTAGAAAGGGTTTGACCTGGCCCACCGAGTCAGAACCCAGTTAAACTTACCTAGGTCACGTCCACAGGAGGTTTCAAAGCGAAAATGGCCGACGTGCTTATTTCGGTGATGTCAGCGCTTGCGTGCTTGCATCACCGGGCAGCCAGCATCTGAACATAAGCCTGTACTTCTGGTGAGTGCGTGACATGTCATTGTGGGGGTGGGATCCCCTTAAATTGCCGGGTTGGCAATTTAATGGGTCGATCCCCCTGGAATTTTAAAAGTGCTTCTACCACCTTTGCCCCAGTAATCACATCTGAGTGCCAGTAGGGCTACCCAAATGCTGCTATTTAAAAGGGGCTACAGACTGTCTTGAATCAGCCAGTGAGCGGACAGGTTGGGTTGAGCCGTTTTGGATTATCATTTGGAGAGTGAGTAGTTGATGTTTATTAGTCAGGGGTGGAATTTGGCATTCAGTATTTGGGAGGAGTTTGTTGGTGGCCACAAAAGGCGGTCTGTGTCGTTCCTTTCATCTAAATTAAACCAACTCTCCAGGTCTCTGCAAATGTATTGACCCATTCCCTTTTGAAAGTGACCATTTAACCACTTTTTAAAGCAATATCTTCCAGCTGCATTGAGATATTATTTTGACTGCAGACACAAAACCATTTCTGTACAAATTATTAAAATGTCAGTGAACTGAAAACATTCCACTCCCTGTGCAGACTTCAAGGTTGCAGGATTTTATTTACAAACACTGTCAGCTCCTTTAACAAGCCTGGATGGAGCTGTCAGCATTTGGTCCAGGCGGTCGAACTCTTCGGAGCAGTGCTGTGTCTTCGCTCTCCACACTCCCATGTCTGCACCAGTGGCAGTGCTGCCATTTTCTTCTGGTGTGTTCCTGGGAGATTTCATTTGGGTTCTTTCATGAGGTGGATTACACCTCTGTGAGCTTTCTGTCGAGGAGGCGAGGATCACCTCTTCCAATTTGGTGAGGCACAGACTTCAAGGGCTCCATCCTCCCCCTACCTGTCACATGGGTGACCTCCTCCCATCCCCATGCTGTTTTATTCCCAATGGAAGAGATCAAATACATTGAGTAACCCGTTTCATTATCATACACTTGTAGACATTACATCTGAGGGGATGAATATCATTGATGGTGTAGGAGAGACTGGGACGTTCACTGTGTGAATGGAGAAAACAGGTGTATGTGTGTGTGTATGGGAGAGCAGGACTTTTCACTTGTGTGCATAAGTTTGACCGTTCTTGTGAGATGAATTGTTTGCACCATTGTCTCATTGTGCAGGCATCCTGTTGGAGATTATTAAAGCCACCTTCTGCCAAGCTCTTCATTAGGTGACCATGCTTTCACTGGTTATCAGGAGGTTCGTGTCCTTGGTGCAAATCTGGGACTCTCTCAATCTCCCCTGCAGTATCTTTCTCCATTATGTGTCACATTAGTGTCTGGTGGCTAGATGGAGTGTGCCACTCAGGGGCAGAGTCCTTGCTTGATTGTGACACAACAAAGTGCCAGTAGTGCCATGGAAAACTGCCCAGGTCACATTTTTGTGCTACTTTCTCAATGTGAACTTCCTTATCCCGGTTTCAAACTTGACTCCCCTTGTGTCTCATTTCTTCCAATGAATTCATGCCCCTTTTCATCTGCATGTGTTGCAATTATCACAAAGTTAGGTAATTAGGTTGGAGGCTTGGGACTTTTTTGAAAAGTTGAACCCAAAGGTCAATGCTGCTAATTTACAATCCAAAAGACGAGAAAGAAGGCACGGTCAGCATAGTGGTTAGCGCAACGCCATTATGGCGCCAGCGCCACAAGTGTGAACCTGGCACTGCCTGTAAGGAGTATGTTCTACGTGGTGTGTAGATACTCCGGTTTACTCCCACCCTGGGGTTGTAGGTTAATTGGGGTATTTTGGAGGCATGAGCTCATGGGCTGGAAGGGCCTGTTTCCATGCTGTAATTAAAAGGGTATTGAAGTTAACTTAATTAACATTTTAAAATTCTCTCCCTCTTTTTCCATCACATTTCTATTCATAAATTATGAATTATTATTACTTTTTTAAAATTTAGGCATTCAGCTTTGAAACAACATAGTTTGGCTCATGTGCCGCCCATTTTACACCCCATTAACCTACCCCCTGGTTTCCTGGTTTATTTAATACTGCTAGAATTTAAGAAAAAAAAATATGATTAGGAGAACCCATAGACCAGCCCCGCACAGGAGTGAGGGCTTTGGTTTCAGTCACTGGCATTGCAAGAGTGTTGCACTAACCACTAGGCCAACTGTGCCACCCCAACGTGGGTTGCCACAATATAGGAAAGATATGATAGCATTGGAGAGGGCACAGAGGAGATGCTGCAGGATGTTCTCTGGGAGTTATAAAGAGAGACAGGACAGGCTGGGTTTGTTATCAATGGAGTGCAAAGGCTGACGAGGGACCTAATAGAGTGGCATAGATAGGACAGATAGCATGAACCTTTCCCTGTAGCAGAGGCCCCTATAACCAAAGGACATAGGTTGAAGGCAAGGGGTAGGAGATTTGAAAGGATCTAGACCAATGGTTTTCTAATTGCCTCCCTAAACTCCCATATAACGTTAAGTAATCCTTATGCCATCGGTGCTCTGTGATGAGTAAGGGATTGCTTAAGGTGGTATGTGGGTGGGAAGGTCCACTGCTCTAGAGCCAATTATCACTGAAATATTTTGCTGGAGAAAAATTGTCATTGGCCCAGTTCCTTTGGAGTTATGAAACCATGCACATAATGAGTCAATTAGGTACAATTAAAAGAGTGGTTTTCAAACATTTTCTTTCCACTCACATACCACCTTAAGCAATCCCTTACAAATCACAGAGCACTGATGGCATCGGGATTGCTTAAGGAGGAATGTGAGTTTAGCGGGTGGATTGAAAACCGCTGCTTTAGAGGAACATAGGAACATAGGAGTAGGCCAAAAATGGCCCATCGAGCCTGCTCCGCCATTCAATACGATCATGGCTGATCTAATTTATGACCTAACTCCACCTACCTGCCTTCTCCCCATATCCCCTAATTCCTCTATCATGTAAAAATTTATCTAACCGAATTTTAAATATGTTTAATGAGGCAGCCTCAACCACTTCCCTAGTTAGAGAATTCCAAACATTCACTACTCTCTGGGAAAACTATTTTTCCTCATCTCTGTCCTAAATCTACTCCCCCGAATCTTGAGACTGTGTCCTCTGGTTTTAGTTTCCCTGGCCAGCTCAAAAAACCTTCCTACATCTATCCTATCCATACCCTTCATAATCCTATATGTTTCTATAAGATCTCCTCTCATTCTTCTGAACTCGAGCGAATATAATCCTAGACGATTTAATCTTTTATCATAAGTCAACCCCTTCATCCCAGGGATCAACCTACTAAACCTCCTCTGGACCATCTCCAAAGCCAGTATATCCTTCCTCAAATATGGAGACCAGAACTGGACACAGTACTCCAGGTGCGGTCTCACCAGTACCTTATACAGTTACAACATTACCTCCCTACTCCTGAATTCAATTCCTCTAGCGATGAAGGCCAACATTCCATTTGCCTTCTTAATAACCTGCTGCACCTGCAACCTAACTTTTTGCGATTCATGCACAAGCACTCCCAAGTCCCTCTGCACAACATCATGCTGCAGTTTTTCACCCTTTAAATAATATTCACCTCTTTTATTTTTCTGGCCAAAATGGATAACCTCACACTTACTAACATTGTACTCCATCTGCTAGACCTTTGCCCACTCATACAGCTTAACTATATCCCTCTGCAGACTCTCCACATCCTCATTACAATTTGCTCTTCCACTCAATTTGGTGTCATCCACAAACTTGGCTGCACCACATTTTGTCCCCTCCTCCAAGTCATCAATGTAAATGATGAACAGTTGTGGGCCTAACACTGACCCCATGCGGCACCCCACTTACCATTCTCTGCCAACCTGAAAAACTCCCATTTATCCCGACTCTCTGCCTCCTGTCAGACAACCAATTTTCAATCCAGGCCAATATACTTCCCCGGACTCCACTTTCCTGTAACTTACTGATAAGTCTCTTGTGCGGCACCTTATCAAACGCTTTCTGGAAATCCAAATATACAACATCAACCTGTTCCCCTCTATCCACCACATCCATTATATCGTCAAATAATCCTAGCAAGTTTGTCAAACAAGATCTTCCCTTTCTAAAACCATGCTGTGTCTGCCTGATTGAACGCTTACATTCCAAAAGTTTCACTATTTCATCTTTAATGACGGCTTCAAGCATTTTTCCAACTACAGACGTCAAGCTAATTGTCCGATAATTTCCAGTCTTCTGGCTACATCCCTTCTTAAAAAGTGGCGTGACATTTGCTGTCTTTCAGTCTGCCAGGACCTGCCCAGAATCCAAGGAATTTTGGTGTATGACCACCAATGCAACTATAACTTCTGCCATTTCCTTCAGAACCCTTGGATGCATATCATCAGGACGAGGTGATTTGTCTGGCTTTAGTCCCATTAGTTTCTCACTACTTCCCTTGTAACAACTATTTTATCAAGGCCCTCCCCAACATTCGCATCCTTAACTCTGCACTTGGGCATGCTGGACGTGTCTTCCACCGTGAAGACTGACACAAAATATTTGTTTAATGCCTCGGCCATTTCCTCATTTTTTGCTACCAGTTTTCCTTTCTCATCCTCCAAGGGTCCTATGTTAACTCTGGCCACCCTCTTCTGTTTTATATATTTATAAAATTTTTTGCTTTCTGTTTTTATATTTTGTGCCAATTTACTTTCATAATCCTTTTTCCCATTTCTTATTACCTGCTTTGTAACCCCTTGTTGTCTCTTAAAGTTTTCCCAATCTTCCAGTTTCCCACTGCTCTTTGCAGCTTTGTACACCTGCGCCTTCAATTTTATAATCTCCTTTGTTAACCATGGTTGATTTTTCCCTCTCTTGCTGCCCTTTTTCCTGACCGGAATATATTTTTGTTGAGCATTACAAAATATTTCTTTGAAAATCTTCCACTGTTCCTCAACTGTTTCATCGATTAGCCTGTGCTCCCAGTCCACTCTGCCAATTCCTCCCTCATCCTATGGTAGTCACCCCTGTTTAAGCATAATATATTAGTTTTAGATCTAACTATTTCCCCTTCCATCTGAATGAATCGCTATTTCCCAGATGGTCTCTGACTATTACATCATTTACTCTGCTTATCTCATTGCACAACACTAGATCCAGGAGAGCATTTTCTCTTGTGGGTTCCTTAACATGCTGCTCAAGAAAGCTATCACGGATGCATTCTATTAAGTCCTCTTCTAGACTCCCACGACCAACTTGATTTTCCCAATCTATGTGGAAGTTAAAGTTCCCCATGACTACTGCCGTATCATTATTACATGCCTCACTTATCTCTCTATTTATTTCCTGTGCCACTAAACTATTGTTATTTGGTGGGCGATAGATAACACCCACCAATAATTTTTTCCCTTTGTTATTCTTTATCTCTACCCAAATGGACTCAACATTATGCTCTTTAGATCTTATATCATTCCTCACTACTGAGGAATGAGGAAGACTATTCTCACCCAGATCATGGTTGAAGGCTAAAATTTCCTACTTGAGGAAGTGGAGGAGACGGGTGTTTTCACCACACTTAAGAAGTATTTAGGTCAGCATTTCAAACACATTGGGACAGAAGTTTTTGGGCCAATAGCCCAGAAAATGAGATTAGTATAGGCAGGTGCTCGAGGGCAGGTCCAGATCAAATGGGCCAAAGGGCCTGTTCTGTGTTGTACGAATCTATGACAGTGTGATGGGGATCTGCAAAACATGCACTATTTTGTTGTCATCTTTTGATTTAAGAACGAAGCTTAATATTTTCTGAACAACATTGTAGTGTGTTGTTTAAAATATTTATGTCAAACAGCACTCCTTTTTCAATTTCCCACAGCGCAGTTTAAAAGTCATAGCAAAATGTGAATACTAATAAGTGATAGGAAGATCAGATTGAAAAGAATATACTGTATGATTCATCAATTTGATCATTGTTACTGAAAACATGTAGATAATGATTCATTAATTATGCACAGAAAATTATTAATTCACTTTCTAAAACAATAATTGTTACAGTTTAGCAATACTTCTGTCCTTGCTCAGTAATTCAAATGCACAAAGATTAGCGTCTACAGAGCCTTTGTCATACCCACACTCCTGTTTGGCTCCGAAACATGGGACCTTTACCGGCATCACCTACGGCTCCTAGAACGCTTCCACCAGCGTTGTCTCCGCTCCATCCTCAACATTCCTTGGAGCGACTTCATCTCCAACATCGAAGTACTCGAGATGGCAGAGGCCGACAGCATCGAATCCACGCTGCTGAAGATCAAACTGCGCTGGGTAGGTCACGTCTCCAGAATGGAGGACCATCGCCTTCCCAAGATCGTGTTATATGGCGAGCTCTCCATTGGCCACTGAGACAGAGGTGCACCAAAGAAGAGGTACAAGGACTACCTAAAGAAATCTCTTGGTGCCTGCCACATTGACGACCGCCAGTGGGCTGATCTCGCCTCAAACCGTGCATCTTGGCGCCTCACAGTTTGGCGGGCAGCAACCTCCTTTGAAGAAGACCGCAGAGCCCACCTCACTGTCAAAAGACAAAGGAGGAAAAACCCAACACCCAACCCCAACCAACCAATTTTCCCCTGCAACCGCTGCAACCATGTCTGCCTGTCCCGCATCGGACTTGTCAGCCACAAACGAGCCTGCAGCTGATGTGGACATTACCCCTCCATAAATCTTCGTCCGTGAAGCCAAGCCAAAGAAAAGTTGAGATGGAACATTTCCTGGTTTGTTTAATACTGCTAGAAATTAAGAAAAAAAGTTATGACTAGGAGAACCCATAGACCAGCACCGCACAGGATCGAGACCTTTAGTTTCAGTCACTGGCATTGGAAGAGTGTTGCACTAACCGCTAGGCCAACCGTGCCACCCCAACGTGGGTTGCCACAATGTAGGAAAGATATGATGGCATTGGAGAGGGCACAGAGGAGATGCTGCAGGATGTTCTCTGGGAATTATAAGGACAGGACAGGCTGGGATAGTTTTCATTGTGTGTCAGGGATAAGGCTTGTAACTCAAGTGGGAGAATTGCAACAGAGGTGTATATGTGATTGATCACATCTCTGATACATATTAAATTTGTCTTGACTGCCATTGAAAAACGGTTCTCAGTCACTGTCCAAACCTGGATCACCATAAATTTCAGCAAATAACTTCCTCCTCAGTCCCCCATTGTGGAACTAGAAATCTAAGCAGCTTCTTTTCCTATAATGAATGGTAAATATAAGGCTCAGTACCCCAGAACACAAACCTTATTAAATTCCACGGGAAGAACCTGGATCCTGATGTTGGTGGTACTTGAACTTATAATCAGGCATTCGGTCAAAGATATTTAAATGCTTTTTTTCTTTGTTATGGCACTCTGGTCAGTATGACCAAGGAGTGGAACCAGCCAGGGGTATGCGTGTTAGACAATCTCCATGCTTGACTGATACTGTTTTATATTGCGAAGTTCAAAGTCAAAGTTCAGACTCCTTACATATTTAATTAGCAGGTGATTTTGTAAGTTAGAAAGCCTTTTCTCTCCATTGAAAATGGATAGATTGCAATCTATACTAATAACACCAGCAGTATTAGAACTTGTTTTATTAAAATAGTTTCAAGGAGAGAGAAAGTAGGATTTATTTGAAAAAAATGCCCAAGTTCAAACCTTCCCTCAAAAATAATTAGGATCAAAAGCACCTTTATTCGACCATTGGCAAAGCATTCACGTTTAAACCAATAATGGCTTCTTGGTATCGTCAAGCTCCCAAAAGTATTCAGAAGCGCACAAAATGATCAGAAATATTTCAATGTCATTAAAACAGTGGCAATGAAATAGTCAGTAAACAATGAGCCTGGGTTATAAAACCAACCAAAGTAGATCCAACCCGAACAACTTTATACAAGATATTTCAATATTCTCATCGTAAGAGCCATAATTCAGCAGATTTAAAACTATGACAATGGTCCAAAGTATTCTTCTCTATCAGGTAAGTAATTTTAAAATGCTGCTTTCACAATAATATCTTACTTAATGTGATTCAACAAATTCAAGAAAAAAGCCCAAACTTATCTCGGAATTTGTAATGAATAATTTATTTCATGTCTCCATGGTATAAGCTGTAGTTACCCTAAATTTCCAGATTTAGAACTAATTAGCAGAAAAAAATCCTTTTCAGTTTCCAAGAATGAGCCATTGCCCGATTCCAAGCATCTTGCAAAAGGTCCTGGGAGGGTGAAGTGATAGCCAGGACTGGATTCTGCACCTTGCTCCTCAGCCTTGAGCCTGCTTAAATGGAGACATACAGCACGGTAACAGGCCCTTTCGAGCCTGTGCCGCCCAATTGACCTGCACCCCCTCGTGCGTTTCGAATGGTGGATGAAACCGGAGCATCCAGAGGAAACGCACGCAGGCGCGGGGATTGGAACCCTGGTCCCGGCCTCTGGCTCTGTAACAGCGTTACATGCTCCTCATGTCATTTTCCATGGAGCTTATTTGGGGTTCACTCTGCAAACTTAGAAATGACCAAATACTGACCATGGAGCACATCAGCCACCATAGGTTCACCATCGAAAGCATCACAGCGCAGTCTGGGAGCTGCTCTGCTCAAGATCGGAAGGAGCTGCAGGATGTGGTGAACAATACTCAGACGATCTCAGTCCTCCTTCCCTTCTGTCAGCTCCATGCACTCTTCCCTCTGCCTTGGAAAAGCAACCAACATCCTGATGTTAACCCTGTTCCCGCTTGCTCCTTCCCCCTCCTACTGGGGAGAAGGTTCAAGTGTGTGAAATCCTGCACCAACCAGGTCAAAGATGGTTTCTTCTCTCAGGTTCCTGAATGTGTACGGCTTGTTCCAACGACACCATTTATAAATTCGTTGATGGTCCCATGATGGTGGATTGTATAAAAAGGGGCAGTGAGTCAGTATTCAGGGGGGGGTATTGAAAACTTCGCTGAATGGTGCACAACAACAATCTTTCACTCAATGTCACCAAAACCAAGGAGCTGATTTTTTGACCTCACAAAGGGTAAACCAAAGGTGTCGATCCAATGATCACTGGGGGAATCAGAGGTGGAGAGGCTGAGCAAATTCTTGGCAGTCACTATCACGGAGGATCTTTTCTGGGCCCTACCCACTCATGACATCGTGAAGAAAGCACATCAGTGACTCTACTTTCTCAGGAGTTTCCAGAGGTTTGTATGAGATTGTAAACCCTAAAAAATTTCTACAGGTGTGTGGTGGGAAGTGTGCTGAGACCAGAACAGGTCTTAATTGGGGAGGGGGTGGGTGGGAATTTGGGTAACCACGGGGGGCACAATCTGACACTCGAAAACTCATTCAGCTGAGGAGGGGCAGAAGGGGGACACTTGCCATGTTAAATGCGGCGTCCTGGGGTCCAAAGGCCGTGCCTGGCTATGTACATGCACTAGTGCCAGCTGATGAGTGCGCAATGGAGTGGAGCACTGAGGCCTTACGTCACTTCCCCTTCCCTCCAACGGAAGTGAAGCTAGTCGGACTAGTGCATGCGTGCATTAAGAAACATGGCTGAACCCTTGGGCGCCACATTTACCATGGTAAGTGCCCCCTTTCTGTCCCTACACCCCCATATGGAGGACAAATTAATGTCCTGCTAAAGGTGGTACCAGACAGAGGACAGATTACTCAAATGCCATACTGTCCAGCCTAAAACTGGATGACTGGCCAATCTAGCATGGGTGGGCCGATCACAATACTTCATTTTGGGGGGGGGGGAAATGCCTGCAAATGCCCCCCTTGGTGCCAACACTAGCTGACCAATACTGCTGAATGGAAAGCCCTGAAAAAGGTAGTGGACACAGCCCAGGACATCACAGGAAAAAACTTCTCCACCATCGAGAACATCTACAGGTAACGTTGCCATCAGAGAGCAGCAGCAATCATCAAGGATCCAACCACCCAGGACACACTCTGTTATCGCTGCTGCCATCAGGAAAGAGGTAGAGGTTCCACAAGACCTGCACCCCCAGGTACAGGAACAGCTGCTCCCCCTCCACCATCAGACTCCTCAACAACAAACTCAATCAAGGACTCATTTAAGGACTCTTACTTTTGCCCTTTATTGATTTTATTTTTCTCTCTGTTGCACAGTCAGTTATTTTACATTTATTTGTTTACATGTATACAAATCTTCTTGAGTACAGTTTTTTTGGACTACCATTAAGTAGTCATTCTGCATCATAGCAACATAGGAAGTAGGAACAGAAGTAGGCCAAAAATGGCCCATCGAGCCTGCTCCGCCATTCAATACGATCATGGCTGATCTAATTTATGACCTAACTCCACCTACCTGCCTTCTCCCCATATCCCCTAATTCCTCTATCCTGTAAAAATTTATCTAACCCAATTTTAAATATGTTTAATGAGGCAGCCTCAACCACTTCCCTGGTTAGAGAATTCCAAACATTCACTACTCTCTGGGAAAAACTATTTTTCCTCATCTCTGACCTAAATCTACTCCCCCGAATCTTGAGACTGTGTCCTGTTTCCCCGGCCAGCTCAAAAAACCTTCCTACATCTATCATAATCCTATATGTTTCTATAAGATCTCCTCTCATTATTCTGAACTCGAGCGAATACAATCCTAGACGATTTAATCTTTCATCATAAGTCAACCCCTTTATCCCAGGGATCAACCTAGTAAACCTCCTCTGGACCGTCTCCAAAGCCAGTATATCCTTCCAAAAATATGGAGACCAGAACGACAAAGAATCTCAGGGACGTCTGTGATGTTGTCGCGGTCGCGTACTTACCTACGTCATGAGCAGTGCCGGCCGTCGCTGATGACGTAAATGATGTGACGCGCGAGGGCAATAGCGTGGATGCGCTGGTGTGTTAAGCGCCAATGTACAGGTGATGGATATCGAACGCAGGAGGAGGTGAGCTAGTGAGAAGGTCAGTGGGATTTGGCTGGGTGGTGTTTGGGGAGTTGAAGGATGCAATGTTGTGTCTGATGAGAATAAAAGTTGACTCCATGGTGTGTTGAAAGAAATGAGTTTAATGCAACCTAGATTGTATACCTAAAATGGATGAGAGGGGGGTGGTGGGGGGGGGTGGCTTGGGAGGAGGGGGGGCGGGGGAGAAAAAGTCACTGTATATGTGTGAAAAAGAAAAAGTGTATATCATGGCTAATGTGATTTATGGTGTGAAAAATAAAAAATAAAAAAAAAATAAAAAAAAAGAAATGAGTGAGTGTGTTCTTTGTTTGTAAACTGGGGCGAATCAGTGTCTTTACGATGTCATGTAGGTACTCTGACAATAAACTGAACTTTGAATTTCACAATACTGATTGCATGTACTAATCAATCTTTTTCACTGTAACCCCACACTCTGTAATGAGCTATTGCTCTTTTATTACCTACTGTGGTATGCATGCCCTTCGAAGACTTAGAATGCGGATCCAAATGGAACAATTAGTAGAGCTGCGGCCTCAGAACATGGGTTTGACTCTAAGCTCTGGTGGAATCGGCACCTTCTCACTGAGTGGGTTTCAACCACAACCACCCCCACTCCCCACAGCACTCCGAGTGTTCTAAGTGCCCTAAACACCATGCTGGAAAGTTAATTGACAACTGGAAGGTACCTCTTAGGTTAAGTGAGTGCAAAGAAGAACCGTATGGCATTTTTACACAGAAACTTTGGATTCTGGAAAAAAAAAGCATACTTAAATCCCACAGTGTCCCACTGTGGTTGTTTTCACAGAGGCACTTTCACACAGCCTTCCTGCATTGCGGAGTTTGTCAGAGGGGGAACGTCGAATTCATTAGACCTGTTTCTTACGGAGCGGCTGTGGTCATTTTACACTGCAGCCGCTCCGTAAAAATGTGTAGGGGTCTAAGTGTGAAATCAATTACAGGACAGAATTTACATAATGAATTTCGTCTTGACATTTTCACACTGCCACCGGAGCGCAGAACATTTCCTGAAATGTTCTGCTCTCCAGCATTGTGTTAAAGTGCCTTCAGAGGAGTTGAAGGGCATGTGTGGGAGAGAATAAGTGCACGGGAAGGAAGGGACTGATGACGTTGTTGCCCTGAACTTGGCATGTGTCCCAATGGGCTGAATGAAGAACTTACTTAAACACAAAGAAACGCTGGAGAAACTCAGCAGCTCCTGCAGCGGCCATAAGAGGCAAAAATATGTAATGTTGCTTCCTGTGATCACTGCAGGACCTGCTGAGTTTCTCCAGCCCTTTATTGCATTTACTACAATCTGCAGACTTTTGTGTTTCACAGAATGAATCAACAAGGTGTGGCTTTAAGTCTAAGGTCATGTTTTCCTCAAAAAAAAGATGGTGTACATTTCAAAATTGCGTGCTTGTCTGTAACAGTAAAAGTCTCAAAATCCGCATGCCAGAAATCCGGACCACCCGAGAATCCATAATCTCAAACCTTCTAAATTTAGTGGGCTTTTGTGTGCGTGCATGTGTGTGCATGTGTGTGTAAGCAACAAGCAGGTAATCTTATCACAAATAAATGCCTTTGTATACTGTATTTGTCTTTTACATTCTTTTTTAAACATAATTTCAACCATTACATGCTCTTTGTTTTTTTTTTGTAGTGAAAAAATTCCATGTTTACAGTTTTGTCAAGTGTTAACTTTATTTTTCTTTAAAACTGCTCGTTTTGTTAAATGAAGTCTGCTGCATTTTGATAATGAATAAACAATCAAAATGTACCTGTTATCTCTTCTTTATTCCTCCTTAAATTCAAGGACTGCCCGAGAATCCAGAAAATCCGGACTAACCCAGTTCCCGAGCAGGCCAGATTTTAGGGCTTATACTAGATTTAATAAAGGCTGTGAGAATGTTTTATCCCATCCCATCCAAGCCCCTACCTGAATGTTCCGCCTGCTGAGATTAATTAATTAAGCCTGACTCGGGAGGATTCTTAAGGCTGGCCCCAGCAGGAAGCAAGCTTTCATTACCAGCCTTGAAGCTCTCACGACCTACCTCCTCAGTGCCAGGCCCACAAAACATCTCTTTGATATGAAAAGAGAAACACATAATTACTCTGCTGGTATTTTATTTTTCCGCCTGTTTAATCAACCAAAGCAGCGCACTTTGGAGCTCTTCATTAAAACGGAGCTCACAAGATGGTTGAAGAGCTTGTGGAAAGTTTTATTGTTTTGAATTATGCAATTAGTTGTCAGATTGCCCTCATGAGGGGACGGCTGGCGCATAATCATTAATGAACGACAGTAAATATTAAAATCATAAGGAGTCCATTACAGTGGACAACAAAGATTTTGCTTCCTGAACACTTTTGGGTGCATTTTATGGATTTTGGGCTGCCTTAAAATTTTCATACCATGAACTGTTGTTTTAGATATAACCTTTTTTTTTGTGATTTCCTGACGTATTTTAAGTCTACTTCAAGCATTCAAAACCACAAAGTGCAAAATGTCATTAAAAATTCATTTTCTGCTTTGGCACTTGGACTTATTCCCTGCTGATCTTGGTGACGAATATGGTGAAAGGTTTCACCAGGACACTGTGACCATGGAAAAGCAGTAGCAGGGCAACCGGAACCCATCAATGCTGGCCGGCTATTGTTGGACACTGGCAAGAGAGGCAGCAGATGCTGAGTACGAATGAACATCAATGACCAGTGTTGTTATTGTTATTCTCAGAACTCTGTGTGAAGGAGGTACAACAGCAGGACACATACAGTTTAAAAAGAGGAAACGGTTATCTTGCTGAACTCTACTCCCGCACTGACCAGTAATAACAGTGAAAGAACTATACCAATGCTTGTTTTGCCCTGATAACAGAAATTTGTAAAATGAAACGCAACTGAAAGAAAATTGTTGCTTGTTTAGCTTCTGATGTGAAATCATTCCTTCCGACTGTGTGTCTCACTTTTTTTGTTGTTGCTCTAGCCACAGTGCAGAAACAGTCACAGGAGTATCTTTCCCCAACAGGGGACCAGCTTCTTTTAAGCAGGAACGCAGGAAGTCCTCACTGAAAGTGGTGGGCCAAGAACTTAGCTCAAACACCACCTGAAAAGAAAATACAGCCATGCATCGACTTGCGTCTGGGCTACGTTCTGCAAGTGGAGACGCAAATCGATTTGGGCACAAGTTGATCGTTAGATACCATGACACCCATACATATTTACCTAAACCTCTGTATTGTACATACGCATGTCTATATAGCATAGTCAGATGAGAGAGTACACTTTAACATAATAACACAATTACATTAAAAGGTACATACATATAGTATATATTTCAATACTAAAAGTTAGGTGTGTACTGTGTACCATTATACGGCTGGCAAGACAATTGCTTTGCTTTGGCTTTTGAGCCCACATGTAGAATGCGTGGTCTGCTAACGGCTTAACATCTGCTAACAGCTGCCACTGTCAGTCCTGGCGTGAATTTTTATTAACCCTTTATGGTGACCTCGGATGTATCTGCGATTGGATGTTACTCAACCGGATGTAAATCTAGGTATGGCTGTGGCAGCTTGTGGTATTCAAAGCATCTGCATGCAGAGAGCCATTCAACTATTGAGCTGGGAAGCAGTCAGATGAGTCTGTTTGTTAGAGCCATCTTATTTTCACTGTGATTCTGCCTCCGAAAGTACTGTTTTTTTGCAGTAGAAATATCATGAAGTCAACTTCACCTGTTGGGGACTTGGGCATGGATGCATGCAGAGTTTCTCAGGTGTACCTTGAATGGTAAGAAATAAAGCAAAGATTTGGTGTTCAGGTGGTGTCTTCCATCTCCTCAACATAACCCAAAATGCTTCGCCTCGAAAAGGGTTACGGTTTTTGGCAGGCCAATGTGTTGGCCAGTTTTATAGCTGGGATCATCTCTCAGGTGCCAGATAAGATAATAATAGATCACCAATGTTTGAAAGTAGGAGGCTAAATAGGACCCCACCATTCCCCCTCCCCCCCCCCCCCCCCCCCCCACCCCCCCGGTGTTGTATGTTAGTGAATGATTTTAAAATCCAAACTAACACACCTGTCTTTAACCCTTGACCTAAAAAGAAGAGTGCAAATGCAGTAAGAGAAAGGAAATTAAGATCGTAAGACACAGGAGCCGAAATAGGTTATTCAGCCCATCGGGTCTCCCTGCCATTTCATAATGAGCTGATCAATTTTCTCACCAGCTCCATTGCCTGGCCCTCTCCCCATAAGGTCAATGCTAAAAAGAGGATTGTAAATTAAAGATGAGCCTTGAATAAAATCTGTTTTAATCTGGTGCAATGTACCATAAGTGAAACTGGGAGTTTGTTCTGTTCTTAATTAAACTTGTTAATGCCAACTTTGAATAACTATCAATGGCCAATGGCTTTCCGCAATTCTATCCTTCTTTAATCTAACACATCAAGTTTGCGTTTTTATCTCACTGTAAAATTAAAAGACAGAAAACAGCCAGTGATCTTTTATTATATTTTTTATTACCTGTAGCAATACTTGCTTGGCAACTTGAAACATTAACATTGCCCGGAGGCAAACTCCTACTGTGGCTGACAAGATTCAAGCAGATTTGTTTCAGGCTATGGAACCCCACTACAAATTGAATAATTAACTTCAGATGCAGGATTGAAAAGAAGCAGAAGTGAACTGTGTTTTAGAGGAATATTATCGCAAAACACTTGAATGATATTACAGGAGGTTCACTTAAATTGACAACCTACTTTTAAAAGAAAACAGTCACTTTTCCAAAGACATATCATCCGCGCTGTCACTTACACCAAGCTTTATTTACTCCTCATCCTTGGCTTCTTCCCCAGTGACAGAATTCCCATCCTTGTGTTCAAGTCCCTCTGTGCATTATCATTCCTGCAATCTTTCAAGATTTCTAAATCCAGAGTTTATTACTTTCTTTAACCCAAACATGCCTTTTGGTCTATCTCCTCTCCCCTCCTCCTTTTCTCTTCCCATCTCTGTCTCCTCCCCTCTTTTCCTCTCTTGTGCTCTCCTCCTTTTCCCCTCTCTACCTCCACCCCTCCTCTCTTCTTTTCTCCTCCCCTCCCCTCCTTTCCTCTCTCTCTCTCCTCTCCTCTTTTCCCATTTCTGTCTCCTCTCCTCCCCTCCTTTCCTCGCTTCTTTCCCCCTCTCCCTTCTCCTCTTCTCTCCTTGAAACTATTTTATGAACCAACCATTTCAAATATCTGTTAATGTGACTGCACGCCAAGATTGTTGTGAATGGCCTTGGATTTTACAATAAATATGTAATTGATGCAGTTATACCTTCATATGGCAGTACTTTAGGTAGATCCATCTAGTTGGACATTCTTTTTTAATCAAGCAAGGTCCACGCCTACCGACTTTACAAAGGCTTCCAAGTCATTTCATGTTGTTTGGGCGCCTGACTGTAAAGGTCAGTGTAATGCCCCTGATTTCTGCTTTATTAAAAGGTAATATATAGGCATTAATAACATTAAGTAGGCAGTATAACAAAGATCTTTTATCCCGCCAGATAGACACGAACATTCTCAGAATATAGACTTACTCAATCTCTTCTTGCAAACAATGAGTTCCTGTTTCAAATATCTAACAGTTACTGATATCTTTTGACCTGATTTGTTCAGAGTTGTGTGTAACATTTTGAGTTTGTCTTCGGCCAATAACTATCGAGCCACTTTAAAGCGTTTTCTTCAATAAAATTAAAAACAAATGTACAAAAAAAAACACTGCAGATGCTGGAAATACGAAAAACAGAAAATGCTGCAAACACTCAGCAGGTTGGGTAGCATCTGCGAAAAGAGAAACAGATTTTTTTAAGCAAGTGCTAAAAAATATTTTATAATTATTTACTTAAATGTAGTAGCTTGTAAGGTCAAAAAGGGAGGGCGAACAGCCAGAAGCCATGGTCCATATCAACGCTAATAATGCTGCGAAGAAGAGAGATGCAACCTTCGAAGGGAATCAAGTGAAAATGGCCAACGAGCAAATATTGGAGGAAGACTTTCAGATGCCTGGATCATTGGGCTTTCTTCCAGAACAGGTTGGATCTCGACAAGCAGTGTGGATCGCACTTAAGATGAAGGGGCATAATATTCCTGGAGGGAGGGTTACTAGTGTCACTCAAGAGGGTTTAAACTGGTGTGGCAGGGGAATGGGAACTGGAGCAATAGGTCAACAGTTGGAGAGATTGAGCAGAAGGTTCAGGTTAAGTCAAATAAGTGAAATGTGAAGAACAGGCAGGGCCAGGTTTATGAACTGCTTGAAGGGTATTTATTTCAATGCAAGGAGAAGGATTAGTACATGGAATTATGATGCTCTCACCGTGTAAAATAACTTGATTGAGAGAGACAGCACTGGCAGGATTGAAATATCTCAGATGTGATAGAGAGGGATGTAAAAGAGTTGGGGGAATTGATTACTGATTGGGGAGAATGTCACAATTGCACAGAGAGAGGACATTTTGGAGGATCATCCAGCAATAATCATGGGTTCATTTTAGGAATAAGAAAGGATCAATCTCTGCAATGGGATTATCGTATTAAGACTCCAAATAGTCAATGGGACATTGAGAAGCAGATAGGGAAAAATATAAAATCCACAGGGTTATTGTTGTGGTAATTTCAACAATTATATTGACTGGTACTCTTTTGCCACAGGATTAGGGTTATGGTAAGATGGAGCAGAATTTGTTAGGTACATCCAGGGGAGTTTCTGGAAACAATATGCAGGTAGTTCAACCCGAGAAGGGTACACACTAGATTTTGTACTGGGTAATGAGATTATCCAAGCAATCAAAGGTATAATGAGGGAGTATTTTGGGATGAATGATCATAATTCCATGAATTTTAAGGAAGTTAGAGACTGGTCCTCAGCTTAGGAATTAGGAGAAGGTATTAGTAAGGAACAAGTGAAAGTAGATTGAATGCACAAGTTTGGGAGAAAATTCATGACTTTTAACCGTCAGTTAGTTAGACTTCAAGACCGCCATATTCTATGAAGGTGCAATGATAGGATGACAAGGGGTTTTTTTTTAACAATGACTAGTAATCAGAGACAATGTTCAAGAAGTGCAATGAAAGATAAGCCTTTTTTAATTAGTCAGCTGAGTTATAAAGAGGACAACATTTTGTTGTAGCAGTTCAAATCCCTAGCTAGACAATAGCTGGTGCCCTGTTTATAAATCTGGACACTGGCCCTTTGAAAACCTTGATTTAGTTCAGAATAGTTTCAGCAGGACTGCAAAGGTTAGATCATGAGAATGCAAAAGTTGGCCTTATATTTACTGGAACATAAATAGATGGGGGATTTTCGACGGAGTTTCTTGGGAATTTGAAAGGACGGGTAAAGTAAATTGACTTCATTTAATAAAGAGCTTTGCAACAAGGGCTTTTTATTTTCTTTTAAGGCTCTATTTGAAGCCTTTTTTTGCCGATACTTTAAGATATCTGCTCTATTTTCTTCTTTCAAGGTCTGGTGTTAACTCTGGCTCCATATTTCCTTCTGCACAGCACTGTGATGTTTTATTATGTTAAAACCCAGTAAAACCCAGATTTTACGTGCCCTGATTTAATGTGAATTCAGATATGAGTCATTG
This sequence comes from Narcine bancroftii, assembly GCF_036971445.1. Lineage (NCBI taxonomy): Eukaryota > Metazoa > Chordata > Chondrichthyes > Torpediniformes > Narcinidae > Narcine > Narcine bancroftii. The sequence goes on along the minus strand of NC_091482.1, from coordinate 52,739,627 downwards.
GACCTTCTTTTGCTCTTTCTGGAACTGAAATTAGATGATCGCAGACTTCAGGAGGACGTGGAACCACCACCCTCCACGACACATCAACAACTCTGTACTGGAGAGAGTGGAGTGCATCAAGTTCCTTGGAGTTCATAAACTAGTAACTTATCATAGACACACATCTCCTCACTTATCCGGAAAATGCAACAGCGTATGCACTTTCTGAGAAGACTGAAGCAGGCAAGGCTACCGGCCACCATTACGTCAACCTTCTACAGAAGCTCTATCGAGAGCGCCCTGGCCGGCTGCATCAGTGTGTACGGTTGCTGCAGAGAAATGGATCGGAGGTCAATCCACAGGACCATGAATAGCAGAGAAGATCACTGGAGTCTCACCCTTCCCAACCCCATTGACATGATCTACTGGGATGGTTGTCTGATGAGGGCCCACAAAATCCCTGAGGACCCCTTCCACCCTGCACATGGCATCTTTCAGCTGCTCCCATCGAGAAAGAGGTACAGAAGGATCAGAGCCAGCACCAACAGGCTGAGGAATAGCTTCTTCCCATGGTGAGAACACTGAATGACCCAAGAAACTTCTCATATTAACTGTCCAAGACTTTCATAGTCATGAAACAATATTTATTAATTTATTTGCACATTTGATTAATTATCCTTGCTTGTCTGGATGTGTTTTATTTCTGGTTGTGCTCTTCTACTTGTTTTGCACCAACAACCGGAGGACGCAGTTTCATTGGGGTGTCCCTGTATGATGCGATGACTTTAAATGTAATGAGTGAATTAGATGAACTCAGAGATAAGAAGCATTAAGCTTAACAAAGCCTGGATTATTATGATCTACAGAGCATAAAATATGAAATTATGGTTCTCCTATCCTTAATATGAGTATAACTTCTATTTACACCCCTATATTCCAACATAATAGAATGGGACCAGTGACTTTTTCACATTTACAATAGCCCAAAAGTTCCGAAATTTATATAGAATAGTTAGCATAGATTATTTTATTATCATCTTTTAAGGGAATTATTTATTTAATTCACCCTCATAACACCATGTACTTGTTCAATCATATCCTCATGTGCTGTTTGTGTGGAGTTCTCATGCTCTTTCCGCGATCACAGGTTTTCTTCTGGTTGCTCTGGCTTCCTTCTGCTTCCAAAAGGGTTCAGCATGAATTAGATGGGCCAAAAGTTCTTCTCATATCGTCCTTCACATTTTCAGAACTAGGTTACATTAATTCCTCTTTAATAATAAGCACGTCAATGTTTGTTATCAGGGGAAATCAACTTTTATTTCAAAGAAAATAAAGATACTACATTAAATTCAGGGGATTATCATTTTACAGACTGCTGCCAAGAATTTACTAGAACAATGTAAATAAGCAAACATTCATCCAACCCCATTAATTACTGCATCATATTTATTGGTGAGGTGATAGACATACTTCTAACTTTTCTCTTCAAAGATATTAAATTTTACTCTTTAACCAAAACAATTATGCATTTGCAACAGGCACTATTAGAGCACAAGCTCTTCCCCTCTCACACAGTTAATTAAGGGCAGCAGGGTTGGCGAACAATGACTTTATAGTGGCAGCGATCAGGACCGGACCAGGGTTCAAGTCCCGTGCTGTCTGTAAGGAGTTTGTACGCACCCCCCCCGTGTCAACATGGGCTTCTTCTGCGTGCTCCAGTTTCCTCCTATTGTTCAAAACTTACCAGGGTATACATCAATGAGTAAGGTTAAATTAGACAGCATGGGCTTGTAGCCTAAACGACCTGCTACCGTGCTGTATGTCTAAAAAAAATTTTTTTAAAGATTAAAGGATGGAGATACTGGCCATCCTCACTGAATGACAATACACAGTTACTACTGAACTGGTTCATCTGCACCTACAGAGTTGAACTGTTCCAGACATCTCACAGCTAATTAGAACTAATTCATGATGATCAATTTCTTCCAGCACACAGATACTAAACATTGATCAGTATTCTCTGCTCAATACATCTGCCATTTCTTTTGTTCTTATGGCAACATTTATTACCCATCCTTAATTGTCTTTGAACAGAATTAATTTTGGAGTCGACCATTTTGGTGGGCCCGGGAGTCTGCAAAACTGGTAACCATGGCAAATTAGGTTTCTCTGCAAGTCATCATGACTGAATTATTCTTATTTTCCCTCTTTGAATTCTAGATTGTTAACTGGCTTTAAATTCAACAGCTGGTGTGATTTGAACTTGGGTCTTCAGATTGTTACCACAGCGCATTGTATTACCAGTCAGGAATTTAACCATTGTTTTTTTATCATTTAAATGCAGACCTACAGCAATAGGGCCCTTCTGGCCCATGAGCTGGTCGTTGCCAAATTTACCTGTAACCCGGGTACATTTTGAAGGGTGGGAGGAACCCATGCAGACAAGGGGAGAACATACAAACTCCTTACAGACAGCGCCGTATTCAAACCCCAATCTTGGGTGGGGGGGGGGAGGATAGGTAACAGTGTTGGTGCTAACTGTGTCGCAAAACAACTCTATTTTTGTAAATGGTTAACAACGAATTTGTTTTGTAAACTGCATAGTATTCTCCAAAGTCACCCAAACTACATTATTCAGCGGTAAGAGAAAATATTTCAAATGGATGATGAATTGTTTTAAATTACATCAGTTTCTCCACCCCCCCCCCCCCCCACCCTCACCAAAAAAAATAAAGAGGTCAAACTTGTCACAAGTTGCCAAGAATTGCAGAGTTTATCAGCTTGGATATGGCCAGTCGGAGAACTGACAGTAATGCTAATTGACCCAACCACAATTACATTGGTTCTCCTGTGTGTGCTGCTGGGCTTGGGGAGCATTGCCAAAATAAACATCAAACAAAGACAGAAAAAGATATTGAGATATCATGAGTTTGTTTCCTGTCCGCCCAGCTATACTTGACTATTCCTGTCCACATAAAGGGAAGTTTCTGTGCTTTGAAATGAAGCTCTCTGCTTGACAAAAGGAAGAGCTTGCATTCTGCAACGGCTGGATCAACATGCAAGAACTCTGCTTTTAATCAAATAGGGAGAGCTTTGCCATCGAGCTGAGGATGTTGACTGTGCTAACTTGTCATGATAGAGTTGCATTGATCTCACACTAGAAAGACCCAGTCTTAATACAGTCAAATCCCCGTTGTCTGGAATTCAAGCAACCGGCAGCCTCAAGCAACCAGCAAAAAAAAAGAGGAAAATAAATAGGTAAAAATACGGTTTTAAAATTGGCGCGTCTCATTGTTAGTTTGCCATTCACACCACATGCAATCTCAAGCAACCGGAAAATTTGCTTATCCAGCATCTACCAATTCTCATAGGTGGCAGATACCAGGGACAACCTGGTACGTCCTGTCAGAACATTGAGACATCCTCTCATTCTTCTAAAGTCCAGTGAATGCATGTCAGCTAACCCAATCTCTCTTCATACAAGAGTCCACATGAATCAGTCAGTGAATTTTCACTGCACTTCTCATTTTACATCTTGCCTTAAGTAAGGAGGCAAAACTGTGCATAACACTCTTAACAAGGCCTATATGCAAAAGTCCATGATGTACAATTCTAACAATATTCAATAACCTCAACGAGACAATTGGGTTGACTGGCACCCTTCTGGCACCCTAACCTGGATGCTGTAAGTCTACATGTTGGACTGCAGATTTGTCTCTTGATAATAATTCTGAAACCTACAATCTATAGCTTCAAGAAGACATGCATGGCTCGCGGGGTCATGACTTGTAAGCTTCTTCAGGTCAAATGCCATCTGACTGTAAAACACACAGCCTTTTCTTTGTCATTCCTGGGTTAAGATTCAACATCAATTTTGGAATTCCTTCACTGCAGGATTCAATAACTTTGTTCCCCACCATCTCATCATGAACCAATAGGAAAGACAATAAATGAAAGGCTCAGATCCAAAATGTTGGTTATGTGTCTTTGACATGAAGGACTCTGCGTGACCTGTTGAGTTTCTCCAGCATTTGCCTGCATTAAACTACAGTCACAGCATCTGCAGACTTTCTTGTTTAACGCCATCGGAAATAAATGTTAGTTTTTCCAGAAGCATCTACATGGACAATAAAAGACAGTTCAACTGGCCAAACGGCCCTGCTCTTCAGAAATCTCCTTCAAGCCCATGACAAGAAAGGCCAGTTCCAACATTTTCACGCAACCGCTAGAGCTCAATGCTCTGCCTGATGTAGCATTTAAACTTAGAAAATAGAGCACAGCACAGTACAGGCCTTTCAGTCCACACAGTTGGGCTGACCTTCCCTATCTCACACCCATAATCCACTATATTTTTTGAATCCATATATCCATCTAAGAGCCTTTTAAGTGTCCCTATTGTATCAGCCTCCCACCACCAATGCATTCCAGTCACTACTCCTCTGTGCAAAATACTTACTCTGACCTCTTCTCCCAAACATTCTCCCCCCTCACCTTGCATAGATATCCTCTGGTGTTTGCTACTCTCGCTCCAGGAAAAGGTTGCTGGCTGACCGCCCTATCTATGCCTCTCATAGCCTCGTAAAACTTCTATTAAGTCACCTCTCATTCTTCTTCACTCCAAAGAAAAAAGGCCCATTGAGAAAGTGCTATATTAAGTGAGCTAACTGAAGGTCCTTCACCTAATCTCAGGTTAGATAACCAGGTCCCTCAGGCAAGAGAGGACAATAACAACTATCACTTACTCACTGTACAATGATCCCCTGCATGCTCACAGGGCAAGGTTCAATTTGGCTGTGATTTACCATAGCTTGTTGACTTTCCATCCCCATTTCACCTATGGAGATTAGTTATGCCTGACAGAAGTTCCAGAAATCTGCAGACCTCTTGAAAACAAAAGCCAGTTTAAGGCATTTTTGAAAGACTGGAACATTATTCTTGCCCAGTAAATAGAACAATAATATTGGCACATCAGCCTTTTTGGCAGATTGTCCCTTATGGATTATTTTCTGCACTCTCCAGGGAACCTGCTTAACAATAAAACGTTGGTGATAAATATTAATACAAGTTTACACACCTATGATTAAACATTCTTAAAAAATAACGACTCTGAAGAAGTGAACAGGATACCCCACTACTATTGACTTACAATAAACTTATTATGACCTGCAACATTGTCATCAGAGATCTTGCCTGTATGTGCGTGGACACACACACATACACCCACACACCCCACCCACTCACACACACACACACACACACACACACACACACACACACACACACACACACACACACACACACACACACACACACACACACAGAGTCAAAGGACTCTTAGATAGGCACATAGATGAAGAAAAATCGAAGGTTAAGGTGTGATGTAACAAAAAATTAAATTGTGGAGTGGTGCAACATCATGGGCTGAAAGGCCTGTAATATTTCATGTTCTAAGTCTCATTTTGCATCATTGCACTGAACATTAAAAGTCCTTAGGAAATATTTTCAAAATTACAACCAATCTTTACTGACCAATATTGATCCAAGTTGGATGATTTTGGAGTCATTTTGAATGAAGCAATATCAGAAGTTTAGTGTAGATTTTAACTTTTCAGAAAAAAATTCTTGGATTGACACAGTTTCTCTTTCAAACTGTGACATAGCAATGCTTCAAACAACTTTTCATTCAAGGAAGAACCGTGGTCATGGTCATAGTTGTAGAAACTTTATGTTGGGTTGGCATGGTTGGCATAGCGGTTAGCGCAATGCCATTACAGCGCCAGCAATCGAGATGGGAGTTCGAACCCGCGCTGTCTATAAGGAGTTTGTACATTCTCCCTGTGTCTGCATGGGTTTTTCCCCCGGGGGCTACGGTTTCCTCCCACCATTTGAAACCTACCAGGGATGTAGGTTAATTGGGTGTAAATTGGACGGCATGGACTCATGGGGTGAAATGGCCAGTTACTGTGCGGTACGTCTAAATGAAAATTGAATATCTGTATCAGTCGCTGCACTCTGTCAGCCTCATTGGGTTGTGGTGAGGGTTAGTAAATGATTTACTTCAGAAAATGGTGAATTGCAGTTGCAGAAATTTGCTGGCACTTCCTACCCTACAACCCTTGCAGTGACCTCTACCACAGGCATCGCAAGAGGGAAGTTCATCCACTCTGCTTCTCAGGGAAAAGTAGGGGTGGACATTAAATCCTGGCCTTGGCAATGGCCTCCCCATCCCATGGAGGAATAAGGTCAAGAAAATGTGCTCAGGAGTATCTCCAAATCTGATAAAAATAAACAAATGCTTTCCTTTAATTGCAGCATTTAGGCTGCAATAAAGTAAATAAACAACTTATATTTATTTAGCAGGTGTGGCACCTCCATCGCCATGGTTGGCAGGCTATTGCACATTCATACTTGCTCCTAATACTTGGCTCAAAGTGGTTCGGCTGCTGTTAATTATCGCTGAGAAAAAAATCTGTGAAAGATGAATTAACTGGTGCAGAAGGTTGGAACCTGTCGTTAGTTATTCCTGAACGACACTTCCCCAAACCACAGGAAAAGAGTTCTCATCTCTGCGCCTTCACTCATTATCCTTCACAGTCTTTAACAAGTTATGAACCACAGATAAATCTCCCCACCTTACCCCCCTCCCCAACCTTCAACATTCTTGAAAGACACCTTCCTCCCACTCCCTGGTTCGCAATCTCTACCATAGCACCAAGTTCCTTGGAGTCCACTTGACAAGTGATCTATTGTGAACACACCTCTCCTCAGCTGTCAGGAAGGCACAACTTTGACTGCTATTCCTGAGAAGACTGAAGCAGGTAAGGCTACCAGCCGCCATCATGTCCACCTTTTACAGGAACTCTATTGAGAGCGTTGTGGCCAGCTGCATCACAGTGCGGTATGGTTGCTGCAGAGAAATGGATCGGAGGTCGATCCACAGGACCATAAGAGTTGCAGAGAGGATCACTGGAGTCTCCGCTCCCCCCCCCCCCCCCACCCCCATCAACGTGATCTGCCGGGATCGTAGCTTGAAGAAGGCACGCAACATCATTGAGAACCCCTACCACCTAACCCACAACACCTTTCAACTACACCCTTCAAGAAAGAGATACAGGAGTATCTGAGCCAGCACCACCAGGCTGAGGAACAGCTTCTTGCCACGGGCAGTGAGAATGCTGAACGACCAAAGGAACTACTCACATTAACATCCAAGACTCTATTTGCTAAACAATATTTATTTATCTATATGTATAATTTGTCCTGGGTATGTATTGTCCGTCTGTATGTGTGTTATGTCTGTATGTATGTCTGCATGTTTTGCAGCGAGGGCCGGAGAACGCTACCTTGTCAGGTTGTACTTGTTCAATTGGATGATACTAAATTTGACACAAGCTCATTTCCCCTTCTCACGTTGCCTTCCCATGCATGAGATGCATCAACGCCTCTTTCACCCCTTCCTTTTCCATCATTCAGGAATTCAAACATGCTCTCCAGTTGAAGCAGTTCTACCAGTTTCAATGTATTGTATTTGATAGTCACACTGTTATCTCTGCTATATTGGATAACCACTTCACAGAACATCTCCATTTAACCTGCAACATTGAGAAGACTTTATCTTCAGTGCTATCACGAACTAAGTCTCAAGCCATGGATTTGATCCCTGACTTCAGGATAAGGCTGAGTCAGGCTGCCTCCAATCTTAGTGCTGTATCATGAGTTGATTTTCCAACTCTCTGTCCAAGCTGTCGTTAAGGTGCCCTATATCAATTTCTGTAGCAATGCACAGCTCTCCATGTGTGCTTGGAAACTTTTGTTCATCCTTTTTGTTCTGGTCAAGCCGTTATACAAATCGAATCACTGTGGAATCCACAATGGATCTTGGCTTTCTGCACAAAGCGCCGACTGGGTGAATGGTGATTATTATTTTTTTCTTTCATTTCAGGGCTCCTGATATCCCTCCAGATGCAACAGTAATATATGAAATCCAGCTGCTTGATATCAGAAACGCTCCAGACCCCAAACAGCTGTCACCTTCGGACTGCATACGGATCTGTAAGCAGAAGCGGGAGCGTGGAAACTATCACTTCCAGAGAGGTGACTACCACAGTGCTGTGAAGTCCTACCACCTTGCACTGGACATTCTGAATATTTCCTCCGGACGTAAGTCATAAAGCCATTAGCAATACAGTCAAACCCCTGTTATCCGGAATTCAGGCAACCAGCATCATCAAGAAACCAGCAAAAAAATTGTGGAAAATTAATATGCAAAAAATACAAAAGTTTAAAATTGGTGCGCCTCACCAATGACACAACGCACAATCTCAAGCAAACAGAAAATCCAGCATCCACCAATCACCATAGGTGCCAGGGGTTTTACTGTATATTTTTTTTTACCATTTCACGTTGTTTTGTTCCCATTCTCCATTTCCTGTGTAAACTTTCACCGTTTGGTAAACCACTGTTATACTGTGATTGGCTGCTACTGACTGGACACACTTCCCGAGACCAATCCTACCCATAGCCCCCTGCAGGCCATCCTTTTATTTTTGCTCTGATCAGTCAAGGAGCTGGATGGTTATTTGATAATGTTCTGGGTCTTTAGCTATTAACATTTCCAAAGGAGTATGGAATAGTACCTAAAACCAGAGAAACTTGACATAGAACCTCCATTGCCAGATGCCCTGAACTCCTTTGAGCTGTGGCTACGATGCTTCGAAAACTTTTTTGGCGGCAACCATCACCACGGATGCAGATTGGTTGAAATTACTCCTCTTGTGGGTCTGGCCCCTTGTTTTTCCCATGATCAGCGATGCCAACTCAGACCAGGCAGCAATGGAGATTCTCAAGGCCCAGTATCATTAAAAGGTTAACAAGGACTATGCCAGGTATCTCCTGGCTAACAGGAAACAATGCCTGGTGAGTCTAGCGCTGAGTTTCTGTGGGCCCTCTGGCTCCTATGCAGAGGCTGCGACTGTAAGCCCATGTCCGCCGCCCAGTGTGCTGTGGACCTCATTAGGCACCCCTACATTGCCGCCCTCTGCTCCAGCTACATATGCCCGCTGTAGCAACTTGAGCAGAAAATTTAGGCTGATACTTTATTGTTGTACTGAAGATGTCCTACACTGTTAGAGGTGATTTCTTTCAGAAAAGACCTTGACCTACCTTTTGTCTCCTGTTTAAAACAAGAGCAAAAACTGTCCTTTTCTTGGCCAACTAAGAAATAGATTATCAGTTCATTATCATATTGATATTTATGGCATAATGTTATATACAAATATAGAGTGCAGCATGGAAGAAGGCCCATCAGCCCTTCAAGTCCACACTGACCATTGAGAACCCATTTATATAATCCCACTTTATCTTCCCCACATTTCCATCACCACCCCAGATCATTTATCTACTTTCTAGGGACCATTTATAATGACCAATTAAGTGACCAACCACTGTGCTTTAGGATGCGGGGTGAAATTGGAGTGCCCAGGGGGTGTCCCATGCATCAATAAACTTAAAACTTCATGCACACAGCACCGGAGGTCAGGGCTGAAGATGTATCACTAAAGGTGGAATGCACCAGCTCTATTAGGTGCATCACCATCCCAAAATAAAGCAACACCTGTTACTCTCTCAGGTAATCTTCCATCCAGATGTCACGCAGACCTGAGACTATTTAGCTTCAGAGGTCAGACAAGATCTGGCACTTTCGAGACTTGTTTTGCTTGTAGCCCACCATCAGGTTCGAACCCGATTCATTGACACGTCAGTCCAGCATTTCATAAACACTAAAGCCTATGCTACAAAGTCAAGAATTGCAAGAATGACTTGCAGACCACACAGTGGAACAAAAAAAAATCCTCTCGAGGGAGAAACCAAGAACATGTACCAAACCGTGAGGAAGATTTCCAGTCCAAAATCTTTACCTCCTATGGACTCTGTGTGAACAGTTGAGTTACTTCAGCATTTCTGTGTTTTGACGACAATCACAGCATCTGAAGACTTTTGTGTTTATCTGCTAACTTGCCTAGAACTGCTGGATATGTAGGACTGGTTTGTTTCAGATTGGTTATGAGGGAGGGGAAATAGGGCATGTTGCATCTATGAATTGAATTTTTATTTTACTTTAAGTGAGGCATTGAACTTCCACTGAACAAATTGGATGACCACCACATCTTAGATCTCAGACACTAACAATCCATGATATTTTCATGGACAAGTTGAAATTGGGATAGGACCTGAAGGTACTTGTTGTGTCCATCCTCACCCTTGGTAGTCCAGCACTGGGATTTCCTATTTCCTTTCCAGGTGATACAAAACTATCATTGGGACATGAGAAAGATGTGAACACCTGGAAATCCCACCCTTCTCCAATCAGGATAAATTCTGAATCATTGATCTACACGTGAGTTAAAATTCCACCTGGAGACCAGGGTATGTCATTCAAAGAATAAATAGATCTGAATTCTGCCCAAAGGCTGGTGTCAGAAATAGGAATGACCACACTATCTTTTCATCAGTAAAAACCTATCTGATTCACTGACATCCATCAAGGATGGAAATGTACTATCTTTACCTGGTCTGCACCGCATGTTCAAGATTCAAGATTCTTCAATTGTCATGTAATAAAACTGAAAATGTAATATTACACAAAATGTCCTTTAGCCTACTGTAAGGCAGACAAAGATTTGCCATCAGCAGAAATTGGCCAGTGCCCCTCACAGTCAGAGAAAGAGAAGCAAAAAGAGAACCACCCCAGAGTCATTCATTGAGTGTCCATGGTTTCACCGTCTCCAGTCCAAAACATCGGCCACTTGATTTCCAGTTCCAAATCTCTGACTCCATCAGGAAGCCCTCAGCACCCTCTCACATCTTGGTTCCGAAACCTGGTGCCCCTTCAGCAGTCCACAGCCTGGCGTGAGCCTCTTGACTGTAGTCGCCAGTGGCCTGTAGCCTGCATGGGTTCCTCGCCTCGAGACACCAATAGCCCACTGCCTGCGAGACCTTCAGCTGCAGAGTCGCTCGGTGGTCTGCTGCCGTGGTCACCGACCTGTGAGTCATCTCCTCTGCTTCTTCTCAAACCACTTCCCTGAATTTGCAACCCCTCAAAGACACCACCATCTTGAGCCCAGTCCCCATAGTCAACTCCTTTAACAATCCGACAAGACAGTTGGACCCCACGGGGGAGGACATTGTCTCTGCTCCCCATTCTGTGCAGATCCGCACCAGTGGCTGCCTTGCCATTACAACAGCTCAGGCAGCCCTGCCACTTGTTTTCTTGTGAACCTAGTCCCACTAATGTTACTGATGTCTGAACTGCCTCCTCAGGTAACCTGCAATTAAGGATGGAAACTAAACGCCTACATTGCTTAACGATGACTTCCTCCGCTGAATGCAACATTGTGTTGAAAATACCTGGAGCTATCATCAGCTCTAATGTTGGCAAAAGAGAGCCACTACAATAGATGGTCGTGACACTTCCCATTTCATTCCTTAGAGCCAAGTCAAGGCCACAACCTAACTTGCTGCAAAGGCAAAGCTTGTATAGCTGCATCCTAACCATGAAGGGAGCAGACTCTGCAGAAGGCGGAGAGGGGAAGAGAAGGGAGTATTTGTCTGCTGGTGGCATCACGTACCAGATGACGGAGGAGAATATGCTGGATGCAGAGGCTGGTGGGGTGGTAGGTGAGGACGATGGGAATCCTGACTTTGTTGCGCACGGGGCAGAAGGGGCCTGGATAGATAAGTGGATAATGGAAAAATGCAGGTAAGGGCTGCGTTGATGGTGGTAGAGGGTAAGCCATGGTTATTTTTTTCCCCCTCATACATACACCAATTATCTTTTTTTAATTGCTTCTTTCGATTAAGCCTCATGCAGTTAATGCCAAGTTGCTGTGAGTTATTATCAGATAGTGCAAGGGCACATGCTAGATTTTCCAAAAGCTCATCCCATCCAATTGATGTATGCAGCATTCAAGAAGGAATGTAAACCCTGAACTTGCTCCGGATCAGTTTCAGGTGGCAGGGTGTAAAGAGATCCCTAACGCTGCCAATTCCTGAGGTCAATGGTTTTTGAATCTATCAGGAAAACACCCTTCGTACCATAGAGCATTGCAGCACAGAAAATAGGCCCTTTGGCCTTTCCAGTCTGCCTCATCCCACTGAACTGCACCCAGTCCTTGGCCCTCCATACCCTCCCACCCATATGTACAGTACCACGCATTTACTTATATCTGGTTTTTAATATCTAAAGGATGTAAACATTGAAGCAAAAATAGATTGCATAGCTGCTTCGCCATTTAATTACGTTTATAAAAATAATTTCCAAAGGAAAAATGTAGGCTTAAAGTTTCATGAAGGCCATTATTTTTTCCCCTCCAAGTCCTCAGTGCCCCCGACATATGAGCAGGGAGGAACCCACATCTTCTGAGCGGCAATGTATCTGCTCAATATTCACAGCTTTTTTTCCCCTAATTAATGCTTTCAGTGGAATCTCTCCTTTAACGCTTTGTCCATTTTATCATTGCTTTTGGCCAACCAATTACAGAACATCAATGGGGCAATTGTCCTTGAACAAAACATGCTGGAAATACTCAGCAAGTCAGGCAACCTTTTATTGAGAGAGAAAGGGACTTGATGTTCCAAGTCGATGATCTTTCAAGAGATTCCCAGGTTTCCGACATCTACAGATTTCTTGTTTTTTTTATGCTTGAGAAATTGCAGTAGGAGAAATTTGTTTTTTTTCATAATTTGTTCATGAATGAGTGAGACAAACACCAGGCTGAGTCGAAATCAGGGTTCTTTGTTCTTTATTACCGGATTGTAACACTTGCGACTAACCATGTTAGTCGGAGAATGCATTCTGCCGTTATCAGCAAAATGGTGATTTTTTATACCCTTGGATATGTGCTTAGAACATCATCATATCATTACTTGTCCAATGACTAAAACTGTTGCTATCCTTTCCCTGCTAGCTTCCTGCCTCTCAATCCATCAATGTCTCTCTTATCTTGTAAGTACAAGGATGCATTCACATCTTGTTACAGCCCTGTACATTCCCATCTCATGATGTTTTACCTAACAGGAGTACAAGGACACCTCCCCTTCTTGTTACAGCCCTGTACAGGGTAACTCCCTACACATTCCCATCTCATGATGTTTTACCTTACATAACCTATGCCAAGCCCAGTGATCGCTCCAACCAATTATGTTTTCCTAAACTCCTATTTTCCACTGTATTTAACCTGCGTCGATTTTACTACTGAATGATTCTCTGCAGTTTAAACCTTTATAATGAATGCAAATGGAAAGAGAGAGCTTCTAAAGATCAACGCATTGGAGAGCTTGGTTTCAGTGCTGATGTCAGTGAAAGTGGATGCTCCTCCATGACTCTGGCACAGACGACTGCAATCAGGAAGAAATATCCAGGATCCACTTGGTGATGTGAGCCATCACAAATGCTGGCAGGCTTCTCTTCAGGATGGCCATGAAGACTTGTGGATGATAGGTCCTATCTTAATATCAAAAGTTGTCATTGACCCCTGAAATAGCCCCTCATAGCATCCAGAACTGACAGCCCTTATCCCCACCTGTAATCTACATCTTGGGGGGGGGGGGGGGGGGGGAAGTAAGGAACATCAATAGGGAAAACGTGTTCACACTCACCCAGTTAGTTCGCAGCATCATTTCTTTTACCCCAATACAGTCATTGGTTGAATATTTTGCTTGACACTGTGCAGGACATTTGGCCCATCACCAGATTACAACTCTGATGTACTGTACAAGCCCTAAAACCTGGACTGCTCGGGGACTGGGTCAGCCCGGATGTTCCGGATTCTCGGGCAGTACTTTTAAAATTCAAATTTAAGGAGGAATAAAGGAACAAGATGAACAGGTGAATTTTGATCAGTTATTCATTAGCAAATACGACATGTCTCATTTATCAAAACGAACAGTCTTAAAGAAAAATGAAGTCAACACTTGACAAAATTGTGAAGATAAAAAGTTTCCACTGCAGAAAAAAAGTGTTTAATGCTTAAAATTGAAAGTTGTAGAAGAAAAATACAGTGTACAAATGAGTTTCCTTGTGATAAGATTACCTGAAAGGTCGCTTGTGGTCTCTTTGGCGCTTACACATGCATACAAAAGCCCGCTGAAATTTAAATGCTTGAGAGTCCAGATTCTTAAGTAGACTGGATTTCTGGCATCCAAAGTTTTGGACTATTACTGTATAACATAGGCTCAACTGTATGGTACAGCACCAAGAGAAGCTCCACTGAGTCTGCACTGATTATCATCCCTCTCCCTGTCCTATCCTATTTTAATTTCCTTCATGAACTTCCCTCAGATTGTACTTTACACCTGTTCACTGAAGGTCATTTACAAATAACCCCGTATTCGAAACAGAAAAGTTAATAGCGGCAACTTAAACAGGACTGTAGAATGAAAAATCATGGACTTGAACTGGTAGTAGGCAGGTTCAGGGCATGAGACACAGAGAGCTCTTTGTGTTCACACAATGTCTCCATGCACTTCATGGACAGTGAAACAGATCATCGTGCGCAGTTCTAATTGTTGCGTAGGAAAGCATGACAGAACTTTTATGAGACAAATAACCAACTAATCTATTTCGGGTGATGTTGTCAATATGATAAATCTTCTTCATCACACTGTGAACTCTCTCGCTCTTTAATAATGCCTGCAATCTTTAAGACTTTTTGAACAGGGCATGAGCCGGGATAATATAGCACTCATTCAGTACTCATCAACCTCAAAAACAGTGAACCAAGTCACAATAAATGGTTGACAACCATTTCTACCCATCGACGTTTGCTTCCAGCTCATTGTTTGCATTAACCACAAGCATTTCAACCACAAGTCCTGCATTGGTACAAGAACCTAACTCAGGAAAGGGTGTTGCCATTGATTGCAGAGAGAATTTCCAAGGGATCAATGCACAGAATGGCCGACAGCACAGACAGAAGTGAAATTTTCATGAGATGGTTAGCGCAATGCTATTACAGCACCAGCAACTCAGATTCAAATCGGGCACTGACTGTAAGGAGATTTTACATTCTCCCCATGTCTGAGAAGGTTTCCTCCAGGTGCTCAAATTTGTTACAAAAAAATAGTAGGTTAATTGGGATATTTAGCCAGAATCAACTTCCACCATATGCAAATGAAAAAAAACACAATAAAATAGGCTAGTGAATGTTTGGAATTCTCTAACCAGGGAAGTGGTTGAGGCTGCCTCATTAAATATATTTAAAATTCGGTTAGATAAATGTTTACATGATAGAGGAATTAGGGGATATGGGGAGACGGCAGGTAGGTGGAGTTAGGTCATAAATTAGATCGTATTGAATGGCGGAGCAGGCTCGATGAGCCATTTTTGGCCTACTCCTGTTCCTACTTCCTATGTTCCTATGTTCCTAACCCTAATATTGCAACTTATTTGTTGAAATCCCATCGTGACACTTGTTTCCATCATGGCTATAACCTCCTCCATTTCTCGCCCCGCTCTCTGCTTTATCCCCACAGGGCTCTTTCCTGCACTGATTGCCCTGCCACCATCATTCACCCCTACCTCTGGAGTTCCCGCCCAAAAATTCCCACCTAATTCAGTACAGCGGTGCAGCTGGTAGACTGCTGCCTCTCAATGCCAAAGACCAGGGCTCAAACCTGACCATGGGGGCCATTTGCACAGAGTTCATGTTCCCTTTACGAGAGTGCGGGCTTTGCCCCAGTTCCAAATGTGCGTGGATCAGTCAGTTCATCGGCCACTGGAAATTGGCCCTGGCGTGTAGGTGGAACCTAGGGAGAGTTGATGAGGGGAGAATGGGATTCATTTAAATGGATATGGATGCTCAGTGTGGATGGTGAGAGAGGGGCCTGTTTCAGTGCCATGTCTCTCTATGACTTGGTTGCTTTGACATCGCTCCACCCGCCCACTCCCAGCTCTTCCTAATAATTCTCGCATCCAATATTTTTAAATATCTTTGAAAGTATTTTAGCATTTTGTCGAGCCACTTATTGCTGACTTAACAATAAAGTAATGGCAAAAATATTATTTAAAGTATTTTAAGTTTGATGAATATTTACTCTTTCATTTTTCCTTTGGATCTTCACTGGCATTGTATGTGGAGAATTGAAACCAAATAAATCAGACAGGAATTGTAAATGTTGCTCCGACTTCAAGTCCAATGTTACCTCCTTACTTTAACATAATGTATAAATTGAATAATATTATGGGTAATACATGGGTAGCACAAGGGCTGCACCTTTAGCATAGTGACTAGCCGAATGCTGTTACAGCGCCAGCGATTGGGACCGGAGTTCGAATTTCTTGCTGTCTGTAAGGAGTTTGTATGTTCTCCCTGCGTCTGTGTGGAGAATCGAGTTTCCTCCCACCCTTAAAATTGTAGGTCAATTGAGTGGAATTGGGTGGCACCGGTTCGTGGGCCGAAAGGGCCTGTCACTGTGCTGTGCGTCTAAAGCCCCTTTCACACTTGCCAATAATCCCAGGAATCGAACCCCAGTCGGCCTTTAAAGTGGCAAGTGTGAAAGCAAAATCAGCTCAACGCCGGTGTCAAATGACATCATCTCACGCCGGGGATTGCCAGCCTTGGCCCCTATTACAATCCCTGGCGTTTTGAGATCAGGCAAGTGTGAAATGGGCAATTGGGCACTTCCTATTAAAGGTAGAACAGACCAAACGCCAGGGATAAACCCTTGCAAGTGTGAAAGTGTTCAGTGTCCCAGTTAGGAGTGGTCCAGTGTGAAAGGCCAAACCCCCATTCCTATCCCCGGACACTGAACGGCCGGTTTACTGGGATGCAAGTGTGAAAGGGGCTTAAATTTAAAATGTAAATTTAAAAACTTACTGCACATCAGGGAGCAACTTCATGTTAATTTCAAAATGTTAGAGATTCAGAGATTGACAGATAAATCAAAGCGCCACATCTAACCAAAGGGAGTAACTTCAATGTATCGTTTACATCGGAGTCTTGCAGCTTAAAGCTTGAAGTTTTGAAGACTGATGTTTATTGTCATATACATGAGAACATTGTACAGATGCAATGAAAATCTTGGTGCAGCTTCACAGGTGTATAAACACATAAAACATGAGAAGAGTTGGGGGGGGGGGGAGAGGAACAAAAGCATGCAAGAGAAATTTATACCGGGAAATGTTAACATGAAAATGTGGCAATATAGCAATTAAATATAACTTCTTCAGTAGGAAATAATAAAGATCAGAGTAAATTTCCCTTCACTATTTCTAATTTTAAACTACATTCTAACGTCTCTGTTTATTTCAAATTCCAGTTAACCCCAGTGTTCAGGAAGCAGAGGAGCTGCAGGAAGATGGGCTAAAGTGTCTCAATAATTTGGCGGCTGCCCAGCTGAAATTAAATCTCCATGAAGAGGTGATTGCTTCCAGTAATGCTGTGCTGCACTTGGATCCCAACAATGTGAAAGCATTGTTCAGGAAAGGAAAGGTTCAGTATTTTATCAGAATTTCCCCAACCCAATGCTTATGCCAGATGAATATTACTGTGTGTAAGACAGGATCATGTTTCTTCGTTTAATGAAAATATTAACCCATTAATTTTAAATGGGTTCATTTCTCACCACGACGGCAGAACAAGAAATCACATGTAATATTCCCACCACCATTTATCCATTTTCACATCAGGGGTTAGAGATGTATGAGAAAATATCGAGCTTCGGCTTTGATTTTTGTTGGATGCATCAGTCAATCAGACATTTCCAAAGCGCTTCCTGACCCAATTGTGTTTTTTTTCCCATTTAGACATATAGCACGGTAACAGGCTGTAGAGCTCGTCAAAAGAATCAAAGACTTGTTGATCCAAAGCAAGGCTTTTATTAGCAAAAGACAGGAGCTCTTCACAGGTGGCCGACCAGTCCGGAATGATCCGACCTGGCTAGGGACACAACCCTTTAAGGCCCAGACAGTAGGGGTGGCTAAGCTGTAAGCACAGTCTAGATACTGTAACTATATACACTATATACATTGGTGATAGATCTGTACTATCACACAGGCCCATCCAGCCCATGAATCTGTGCTGCCCAAATGCCCCAATTAACCTACAACCCCCTTGCATTTTTTAAAGGTGGGAAGAAACTGGAGTGCCCAGAGGAAACCCACATAGATACAGTTAAAATGTGCAAACTCCTTCCAGACAGCACTGGATTTGAACCTGGGTGGCTGGTACTGCAATAGTGTTGCGCTAATGCACTCACACTCTATGGATTCAACAAGGTTCAATGTGGTGGGGCCATGACCTCGTACAGTCA
Organism: Narcine bancroftii; assembly: GCF_036971445.1. Taxonomy (NCBI): domain Eukaryota; kingdom Metazoa; phylum Chordata; class Chondrichthyes; order Torpediniformes; family Narcinidae; genus Narcine; species Narcine bancroftii. The sequence continues at coordinate 52,721,339 of NC_091482.1, read as the reverse complement.
TAGAGACACACAGCATAGAAACAGGCCCTTCGGTCCACTGTCCACACCGTCTGACACCCATTTACACCAATTCTACTTTCTTCTATCCACATTCCCATCAATTCTCCCCTGGTTCTATCACTCACCTACATTACTGGGGTAATTGGAAGTGGGGAAAAACCAGAGTACCCAGAAAAAAACACTCACAATTATAAGGAGACCAGGATTGAACCCAGGTTTTTGGAGAAATGGGGCAGAAACTCTATCTGTGCAGTGCTCCCTTACAGTGAAGCCCAATAACTGCTAAAAGATTGCACTGAGTCAGATTGCACATGGGGTCAGATTGTTTTAGCAATGTTCTTGGAAGCATCCTGAGGAGATGTGTTAACTACCCATTCCCACACTTCACCCCAGAACCACCTTCTCCAGGCCTACAAATGCCCACCTGTCTTGAATTTATTGTTTCATGAATGGGTAAGCTATCCATGAAGACTCCTTCAATAAGTTGAGTGTTGACATATTTCATCCAGTTTATAAGTTCTTGCCAGTTACAAATGACAGAACTATAAATTTATGGATTTGACATTTTTGCAAGATGTTAACAACAATAGCATCCTTAAGTAAGAATGTCTCACAGACTTTTGATTAAGCGGGTGTTGGGTATGGAACACAACTGTTATTTTGGTTTGACTGCCATAAATAGCACAGGGTATCAAAACACTCTTTTGCTATTGCGATGCTTTCTCTGTCCATTACTGTAACAAACTCCCCGCACCCCTCTCCATTGCAAAAGTGCTCTATGATGAACAGGAGTCTGACACCACATTTTCTATGGGCAAACTATCCCAATAAATCATCCATATTTCCTTTAGCATTCATATTTTTATTTGAAAGTGAAAATGCGTGGAAGTTTCTCCTTTGAGATCACCTATTTCTCCCATACACATTCCCTGCTCCATAAGAGATGCAAAGATGCTTTCAAGTGGGAATTTTAATCACGAAGGTTAATAAGAAGCTTGCCTAAGGGTGGTGGGATTACCAAGTACAATGCTTTCAGAATAAATAGCTTGGCCTCTCTTAGTGATTAAATACCAGGCATGCACCATAAAGCACAATTACCCCAGACAGAAGAAATTCTCTTTCCTCTGAGTACACCTTAAATAATAATTCATTCTAACAGATATTGCTGAAACAGTTCTCTGAAATCCTTGCACGACACAACTGGGTCAGTATAATAAGCCCAAGTACAAACTTAAATTAGATAGGACAGATGCTCACGCTCTGTAAAGTGCACATTAGCCTACATATTAACCATTCATAATTCTTGGTTGCTTGGAGCTAGTTGCCATGTGGATTTTCTGCCAGTGTACATCAGTTTAAAATGATATATGGTTGTAAGGCAAATTGCAGCTTATTGAACTTCTTATCCCTCAATCTTGATTTCCAATCTATGACTTACGTGAACACTCTGGCAAATTGATTTGTTTTTGATGAGCTACTTTTCTTCTCTTAATCGGAAACAGATGCCTCTCTGGTGCTGAGCTTACGAATTGACAAATCTGTAATAATTTACAGATCTGCAATCATAACTGTCTGATACCAAAAAGGGCCCCATAGATCTAGCATAATTTTCTTATGGTGGTTTCAAGTCCCACAGAGTACAAAGCACAATAGCACCGCCCATGATGTGAGGAAGAAAGGTCATGACCTCAAATGCATACGATGTCATCAAAATCCAATCATGAACAAAAAAAGAACTGATCTCAGGATAAAGACATTAATCCTCTAAAAGCCTCCAATTCCCTTTCACCTTTCCACTGGTGAACGGTGGTCAGGAATTCAGAAGGTGACCAAATAAGAATTAATGAAGATCATTCAACCTGTCTTAAAACATCTATCCACTCCTAAATTGCTTCTTTAATGGCACTAATGGGTGGCGTGATTAGCATAGAGGTGAGTGCAACACTGTTACAGCACCATCGGGACTAGGGTTTGAATCCTGCCAGGAGTTTGTACATTCTCCCTGTGTCTGCGAGGGCTTCCTCCAGGTGTCTCCGGTTTTCTCCCACCCTTCAAAATGTACCTGGGGCACGATTAGTATAGAGGTGAGTGCAACGCTGTTACAGCACCAGCGATCGGGACCGGGATTCGCTGTCCGTGAGGAGTTTGTGTGTTCTCCCCGTGTCTGCGTAGGTTTCCTCCAGGTGGCTTCGGATTCCTCCCACTGTTCAAAAAATACCGGATGAGTAGGTTAATTGGGTGTAATTGGTCGGCAAGGGCTTGTGAGCCAAAATAGCCTATTACCCTATATCTAACTAAATTAAATTACATTAAAAATTAAATTAATGTTTATTCCCTTACTACAATATCCATTCCAAATGTTAACCATTCTTCCCCAAACACCTTTCTAACATCAATTATAAGATCACTAGGCCATGCAGCATAGAATCAGGCTATTTGCTGTCCCAAGTACATGCTGACCATCAAGTTCAAGTTTATTGTCACTTGTACTGAGGAAAATAAGAACGTTTGTTTTGCTTGCAATCCATAGTACAGCAATTAGAAACATGGCACAAAGGGCAGAGTTAAAGAGAGGCATAAATTAAAAATTATTTTATTGTCACTTAATAAATCAGAAAATTTAATATTACATGAAATTTCCTTTAGTCTGTTGTATGGCATACAAAGGATCCCCATTAGTATTTCCCGGTGCCCCTTACAGTAAGAGAAAGAGAAACAAAAGAGAGTCCCTCAGGGTCACTGAGTGTCCATAGATTTGCCTCCAGTGCCCCCTCCCCCAGCCTCTTCAGCCACACAGACGTTTGTTCGAACAGAGCAAAGCAACATTTTATCAATGTGAGGTTCGTTCAGCTGTCTGATGAGAGTTAGTATAAACTGATGGCATGTGATCTCATGCTCATGAATCTTCTTATTGACGGGACGAGGAAAAAGAGAAGGTGGCCAAGGTGCGGTGAGTATTTTAATATGTTGGCTGTTTTTCTGAGGCACCTGGAAGCGTAGATGAAGTCAGTGGAGGGGGGGAGGGGGGGTTCATATGATGTCTGAGCTGCAGTTCTTCGCTCCCTGCAGTTTCCTGTGGTCTTGGCAAAGCAGTTCCTGCGCAACACAGTGATGCACCCTGGCATGATACTTCTGATGAAATTGTTAGGGGACCAGGTGACTCTTGAAATTTCCCTGGACTTCTGAGGAAGTAGTGGTATTTGTCCATCACATCAACATGGTTGGACCAGGTCAGGTTGTTGGAGATGTTTATATCAAAGAACTTAAAGCTACCGATTATCTCCACCTCATCATTATTGACACAGACAGGAGCATGAGCTCCACCCCTCTTCTAGAAGTACCTATCTGTGGTTATCCTAATTACCAGCACATTTGCTTCCTCTTCCATGTAATGGCGATTCAATTGCTAGCCTGGGCACTTCTTAAGTGGATAATGTCTGCCGTTTACTTTTAGGGTATCATGCATGAGAATTCCCAAATTCCTTTGCATCAATCTTTAAATTTTCTCCCCACCAAATAATAGCCTGCTCTTTTATTCTTTCTACTGTTATGAGCCCAGAGGACCCCAAAACCCAGCAGCAATAGACATTCACCAAGACAAGTAGTTACTTAAACAAAAGTTCTTTTAATTATCTTTAAACATGAAAACAGAATCAAACTTTAACTTATCTCTATTAACTTACCTAAACCCAACTTAACCCCCTTCTAATTCTAAGCGCACGTGTATGTGATGTGTGTGTAAATATAAGAAAAGTTCTTTGATTCACAGTTCAATCTCACTTCCCATTCTTCCAAGTTCTCTGGTTGTAGGCAATTCTTTGGACGAATTGCACAGAATTTAACATGTATAAAGTTCACCAGGCTTTGGTGCTTGAAAGGTTCTTGTCGGTTTTCAGAGAGAGATTCATCGTTCCAGGATTTCCATAACTGAGGTGCCACCATTAGTTTTGCTGATGAAACTTGCCCCGTCAGGGTTATCCAGATGATAACCTCTTTCTTTCAGGCTACCACAGAGTACCTTTCTGCTTCCCTTATTCCAAGAGAAACATCAGACAGATAGCACTTACAAACATCTGCCGCTCTGGAGTTTGTTTCAGTTCCAACCAGCTTCTCTTGCTTGTTTCAGCTCTCTCTCTCTTTCCTCCCACCCTCTCTCTCTCTCCCCCCAACTGCCAGAAATCCTATGTGATTCTCTCACTTTCAAAACCCCTGACCTTCTCCACAAACAATAGGAGTTAGTCTTCTTGGTCAAGCTGCTGTCTTTAGGTAAACAAAAACCCAGGAGTGACCTATCTGTGCACTCTGTCAAAAACCTTGCAAAGAGCTTTTAACAGCCAGAGCGTCTCCTGTCTGTTGCTTCAATGACGTTGTTTCCATTGGCACCTACTTGTGAAATGTGCACAGCATTCTTCATAGTTTCTGTATAGTTACTGAATATGAATTCTTCAATATTTCAAATAAGAACTGTTTTAAAGTGTGTGTCTATAAGTAATCTACTCTAATTTTACCAATTTATCGACCAAATATTCCATGACACTACCAAATATTCCATTTCACCACTAAAGTGCAGAACCACACACTTTCCAACATTGTATTCCATTTGCCACTCCTTTCTCCTGATCTATCTAAGTGTCTCTGCAGCTTCTGTTTCCTCCTTGCTACCTGCCCCTTCACATATCTTTGTATTATCTACAAACTTACCCACAAAGCCGTATCTACAACTCTGATTATCCAAAATGGTCGGGACCAGGCCTATTTTCGACAAACAATTTTTTTTGGATAACTGGTCTTTGCTTAGAAAACAGCCCAGTAGCAGCAGCAAATCACATAACAGTGTTTAAACAACAAGGGAAGGCTTTTTGGGCATGAAATAACATTTAATTCTCACCCACAACCCACCTAAGATAAGTTATTCGGCCTTGAAAATTTTCAGATAAATGAGGATTTCTGATTTTTTTTTTGGAGCCTAACAGACATCACTTCTAGGTCCAAACGAATTTCAAGAAAAATTAGGATTTTGGATAATCTGATTTTGGATAATTCGAGTTGTACTGTAAACATTAAAAAGAAGTGTTATAACCGAACCCTGCAGAACACCACTGGTTACCAGTGGGCAACCAGAAGAGTATCCCTTTAATTCGCCATCTCTGTTTCCTGCCGATCAGCTGTGCTAGTACCATTCCGCTCATTTCATGGGCTCTCACTTTTTTTTTTAGACAACCTCACGTGCAGCACCTTGCCAAAGGCCTTCTGAAAAATCCAAAAAATCCAAAAATGGATCTCCTTGATCTAGCCTGCTTGCGGTTTCGCTCCCGCGACCTCTCATTGGAAAATTGGTTTTAAGGAGAACACAAGGAGGATCCCGAATAAAATAAATAGGTTCAATTGGGAAATGACAGATGTGAAATGGTTCATTTTGGCAGGTTTTTGTTTTAAAAGAAGCATATCATCTACCATAATTGGTGAGATCATAGAGCTCTGAGACATAGAGGGCTCTGGATGTTCTAGCACATGACAGCAAATAAATAGGAAAATCTCCATGAATAGCATTACTTGTGAGGGAAACGAATGCAAATGAAGGGAGATTGTGCTTAATTTATGTCAGATATTTTTGAGAGCTCATGTGATTTGCTTAGTTAAAAAAAGATGTCAATGCGTTAGAATCCAATCAAAAATTATTCGACCAATACTGTGGTTTTCAACCTTTTTTTCCACTCACGTACCACCTTAAGTAATCAGAGCCACCTCCCATTCAGGCAGTGCAATCCAGATTCCTACCAACCCCTGGGTGAAAATGTTCTTCCTCAAATCTTATTAACTCTCTTATCTAAATCATATGCCCTCCAGCTTTAGAGACGTTTGGAATGAGAAAAGATTTATTCCTGCCTCTCATCATTTTGTCCTCCTCTATTACTTCCTGCCTCAGTTTCCTCTGCTCCAGGGAAAACAAGCATCACCTATCCAACCTCTAACCTAGGTAACATCTCACTTTCTAGATCTCCCTATGTGGTATATTCCCTTAATCTTAAGTTTCTGCATTTACCCCTTCCATAATATTAGTCTAGGACAGTGGTTCTCAACCTTTTTCTTTCCACTCACATACCACTTTCAGTATTCCCTATGCTATAGGTGCTCTGTGATTAGAAAGGGATTGCTTAAGGTGATATGTGGGTGGAAAGAACAAGTTTGAAATCCATTCTTTTAATCGTACCTAATTGACTCGTTATGTGTACAGTTTCAGAGTTCAAAAGGAAATGGGCCAATGACAATTTTTCTCAAGCAAAATAGTTCAGTAAAAATTGGGTCTAGAGCAGTCAACCTTCCCTTCCCACTCGCATACCATCTTAAGCAATCCCTTACTGATTGCAGAGCACTTATAGCATAGGCATTATTAAAATGGATTGTGAGTGGAAAGAAAATGGTTGAGAATGAACCACTGCTCTAGGATTTTGTTCGGCGTAGTTTAGTTTCAATAAGTGCCAATGAGAAGCATGGTATCTTGCACTTAATCCATGGGTATCAACAAAGAAGAGAACGTGGAGGAAAATCCGCTGGACTGGACAAGTGAGGCAACATGTAAAGCCAGAGCCTACTTCAAACAATGCAGAAAAGCAGCCTCAATAGCATTTGTAGAAAGCCAAATGGTTAAAGTTTCACATCTGGGACCCTTCAGAACTGGAACAGAGAGAAAATAATTTACGTTTTAGTTGCAGGGAAGATGAAGGAGTTCTCTGGTACTGAGAACAGACTTGCTTTCTGCATTTATCAGTTCTTATGGAGAGTTCTGAAGCTGAAATATTAACTGGTTATCTTTCCATTCTATTTTCAGTTTTTATTTCAAATTTCCAGCGTTATCAGTTTTGGCTTCTTTGTGCAATGCAATTATGTCAGGGGACTTAGAAATTGCCAAATAAATGCTTTGACAGATAGATTTGATCGATGGCTTAGCCAACTGTCAACGTGTTAGGTTGTTTCATCATGTTCAAGAGCATTCAAAAGGTATTAAAAATTGTAAAACCTGGATTACTGGATGAGCTTGTGTCAGGTTTAATCTGTCACAGAATCTGTAGGAAGATTTGCTGGATTATCTGTGGAAATCCGGTCAGTTTGTACCCTGCCACTGTAACTCTGGGATGTATCGTCGTGACAGGCTCACTGGATGGAGTCTGTCAACAAGTTTGGGATTTTCACACGTAAGAGCGTGCTGCCATTTATGTGGGGAAATGCCAGCAGGTCACCAGAGAACTCTGAGCAAAATCTAGCAAGATCTGGGCCATGAGGGCAGCCTATCCATTCAACCTCTCATGCCTTTTCAACTAGATAGCACAGCCGAACCCCATTTTCTCACAGGTGTTCCTACTCCTTCATTAGAGTCCATCAATCTTGGTTATGAAAGTTTCAGTTGTGTCAAATTATGAAATTTCATGATTATATACTCTCCAAGAGAAAACGGTGACTATTAATCAATACAATCAAGTTCTAATTTAATTCTAATGTACTACATAAGATCACATCTCGTACATTGCTTTCAAAACAGAAAAGCCAAAGATTTCTTTAGCTAAAACTGGGGTTCACCCCCCATTGTTCTTCTGTGTCATCTTATGTTTGAACACATCCACTTGCTTCCATTTTAAAAGTATCTCCTTACTTACATTCATCAACCTCTCTAATCTATTCATGAAAACTTAAAGCTTAAATACTCCTTCCTTCAATCACAGCTTCTTTTGTCTTGCTTTGAAAGCAAATATATGTCTTCACAGTCTTAATTGCAAATCCTTTAATTTGTCCAATATCCTAAGTGCAGGAAACACTGAAATACTGTTCTAAAACTAATGGAAGCACTTTACTATAATGTGTCCTGTGGTTCATTGGGTGCTTCGACATTGTTAGACAGGCTAAATTTAGAAGGATACGGAACAAATGCATGCAAACAGGAGTAGCCCAGATTGCTAAATTAGTCAGTATGGATGACCTGGGCCAAGTGGCCAATTTGGTACTGCATGACTCTTTGACCACAAACACTGGAAGATTATTCCATAGTCTCACATGCCACTATGCACAACATTTCTCCTATTCATTATGTAATTATCTATTTGTCCATTGCTGCATTCAGTGACCCAAATATCAATGTGTGTTGAATGGTGATTGCTTGATACATCAGCCACCATTGTGGTTCATGTTCAAGTTTATTATCATCTGACTACATATACATCCCAACTAAACAGCACCTCTCCAGATCATGGTGTACACGCATGCACACAAAGTATGCAGAACATATAATACATAAATATATATAATTTTCTTGGGATGATTTATTAAGTTACAGGATATTCTTCATCAATCTCACAGCCTGGGGGAGACAGCTATTTCCTCGCCTGGCAGTCCTGATTTTGATGCTCCTGTACCCCCCTTCCTGATGGTAGTGGGTCAGAGCTACTGTGTGCAGGATGGAAAGTGTCTTCTACAATTCCTTGAGACTTATTCAAGCAAGGCTTCCGGAAAATGATCCTCTGAGTTGACTTCTGGTCCGATGCTTTGCAGCGACCATACCACACAATGGCACAGTCAGACAGGGCAATTGTGTTCCTGTAAAATGTTGTTAAGGTGGGGGATGGTAGCCTTGCTGTCCTCGTCCTCCTGAATAAGGGCAGGTACTGCTGAGGTGGTGTGGGTCGAGTTCCTGGGCCCGCTGGCAAACTCCAGCGGTATCCAATTCCCAACGACCTGGCCATGTTAGTGATCAAGGGTTCCATGAATTCTGATTGAAACTGGCTCCTCATCCCATTTGTTGTATCGCTATTACTGTTCATTCAACCCAATGTGTAGCATAACACATTTACTGAATTCCATCTCTACCTTTGTTTATACATTCTATCATCCTTCCTTTGAAGTTCATCATTATTTATTCATCCTCTGAATTTAACTTCACAGGCGAATGTCAACATCTCCTCCAAATCTGATACAAGTTTGAATCTAGATTTAAACAATTGGTGCCACAGTGATAACCTGCAAATACTCTATTTCAATAGCTCAGAAAAACCATGATTATATTCCTTCTTTCTACTCATGCCCCTTAATCTCTTCCAACTGGTCTCTTGCACAATACATTGTAAAGGTAATTTAAACTGCACATATACTACTCCTTTTGCTTTTCTCCATCCCATAATTGCCGCCTCCTCAAGGAATGCCTTCAGGTTAATCAAGCATGATTATCCTCAGTGTAACCCACTTCAAAAGCTTCTAGTAATTTTCCATTCAACTAAGTAATTAAGAATCTAAAATATAGACATACATCATGGTAACAGTCCCTTCTGGCCCATGAGCTTGTGCTGCACCAATTAACCTACAAACCCCGTATGTTTTCAAGGGTGGGAGGAAACCGCAGCTCCGAGATGAAACTCACTCAGACACAGGAGAATGTACAAATTCCTTACAGACAGCGATGGGTTCAACCCTGGACGCTGGCGCTGTAATAGCATTGCGGTAACCACGATTACCTTAATTAAAACTTATGGCTTATATCACTTTTGGATCAGTCCTGCAATCTACTCTCTTTGGCGGTAATGGGTCGCTCGCTCAGTGTCGAACTGTGATATAATTTCTAAAGAATCCCCCGTTGCCTCCCCCCCAACCCCCTTTCCCTCAACATGCTGGAACACTTGAGGTAATAACAATTTTCAAAAAATATCATGAAACCTTAAACCTATTTTGTGCGGGGGATGAGGAGAAAAGAAGATTTGCAGTGATTTGCTTCACAATGTGAACAGGCAGTGAACCAGAGAGAAGCACAAACTAACTGGATGTGCCACTGACCTTCAGCTAACCCGAGATTATAATGAACGTTGAGTTATACATCATTGTGGATCAAGATGTTCTGTGAAGCCATTAAAAATTATTTCTTTGGAATTAAATTTCCACTATGGCTCAGACAGACTAACTACTGGCCTACCCATCATAAAATGGACAGCAAGAACAGTTCTGTTTAGTGTTGGCTCCTCCATGTGATTCATTGTTTTAACTTTGTACTGCAGTTATTATCAGATCAGGGTGACTATGAAGGAGCAATGGAGACACTCAAGAGAGCATTGAAACTTGAACCCAGCACAAAGGTAAGGATTTGCTTTAATCTTCATTTTAATCTTTGCACAAATGTATAAAGAATTCCGTGTGTGCCCTCAAATGGGATTAGAGTTGTTATTTTTCAGGATAAAAATCTAATGCAAATATAAATTCTTGAACAGTGTATTTGTACAATCAGGTTTAATTATGTCAGGATCCCCTATTGCTCTGTGGTGATGCTTTGTTTTGATCCATTGACCCAAATCCTCTTGTGTCCAAAATAAGGGGGGAGGCGGGGGGGGGGGGGGACTCATTCAACTGAGTTGAAGTATCTAATCCATACCAAAACATTACTGCAAGAAATATACAGTCTTCCCTGTGAATCTTTGTGAACTTTGAGTAACAAAAGCTCAAAATGCATCTTATATTCCTGGGCAGGATGTCCAAATATAGAAGGGAACAACTTAAAGTGATCTAGGAACAAACTAAATGCACTGCCCTGGTTTTTCATTACAATACACACCCAGCATTCATAAATAGAGAGCACTGCTGGAACAGAGTGTACTTATACAGGCAATCATCTGCAGAGCTGGTTCCGACTATCCGTGTCAATTTACAGAGCATTTTAATATACTCTGAGTCATGTTCCTGCAAATACACTTCATATAAGCAGAGCTAAGAAAGCAGAACCTGAAACCTAAACTAATTATTCCACATTCATATTGGATCAGGTTGAAAATATTGCAGTCATGGGTAAGGAGTTTACATCAGACAAACTTTTACCTGTCATCTCAAATCTTATTAGAGTCTCTTCTGATCAGTTGTTTTGTGCATTTTCAGGCAATACCTTTAGGCTTATTGTGCAGACTGCCTGGCACCAGGCTTTGCTATGTTCATCAGTGACCACTTATACTTGAAACAGGAAAGGGTACGTTTGGATTGAACATTGTCCACTTTGTTAAAAATCATGCCCTCCCCACCAGCTTTATATATCCCACTCCTTATATTGGTATTGTATTTCAAAGATAAAAAGATATATACATTCTCTGCCTCTTAATGCCTACCTGTTGCACATTCCCCACCACTTACACATGCCACTACTACCTCCTACGGCCGCTACGAGACCGGCTGAGTTCTTCCAGTTTTCCTGTGTTTTCTTTTTAAAATATTTTTATTGGTATTTAAAGTATAAACAATTGAACAGTACAATTGTACAATGTGCTACAAAATTAGAAAACAAAACCAAATAAGATTTAATAGTAAAATAAAGCATAACAATAAAAAAAAAATTAATGCTCCTTCCTCTAAGCAGGGTTGAAAGTTGACACTTTGGAGAAGGACAACACTGCGCCAAAATTCCAAAACACTAAATCTTAAGATTATGATAGTTATATATCAATGTCTTTTTAAAATTTAATATTTGAATCTTGATAGCATATCTGTTTTTTTTCCAAAAGTTAAGTAAGACATAATATCGTTCAGCTACTGTGCATGTGTAGGTGGGGCATTTGATCAAAAATGCACTTCTGGCTATCATCAAGAAAAAGATAAAATTTGACTCTGAACGGAAATCAGTAATACCTTGTCCCCTTGAGATATTCCAAAAAGAGCAATTAAAGGGCAAGGTTCCAACTTTAAACTTAAAATTGATAGTGTTTGAAAAACATCATTCCAAAATTTTTCTATATGCTAGGTATGAACTAAAGAGGGCATCACCTGTTCTTCATTTGTCACATAAGGGATTCATTCATATCTGAATAAAAACAGGACAATTTAACTTTATGTTTTGACTACAATCACAGACTTTCACGTTTCACACCACTATTACAAGCTGTACTCATTCAAGACACATTCCCCATCGTTTAAATACTCTGGATGCACTCAAAAGCATTTACACTTTTTCTCTGCTTGCTGAGTTCGGAACATCAAAATACACCCCTCTCTTCAAGTTTACACTTCTCGAACTTATACCATCCTCACTACTTATAATTTTCCCACCAGACAAATATTCCTGCCGTTTATACCATGTAATGTAACAGAGTACTCTATTCGCCTGGATGAATATTTGCAGAAGCTTGATATTATCCTGGTCCGAGTATCTGCTAGTTGATCTGCACTTCTTCGAAGCAAGGTTGAAAGTTGACATGTATGAATCAAGTAACACCTTCTTGGAGAGGGACACAACACTTCACCAAAATTCCAGAACAACACTACATCTTAAGATTAAGATTCCCCGCAATCAACAGGTGATTTTGGAGTATTTTAATGCATGCGGCAATGACTCATCATGACTGCTTTGGCAGTACTTCCCAAGTTCACATCCACCACAAACTGGAAGCAGGTGAATGGAATGCCATCTCATGACAATCCAACTGTTCCCTCGTGGATCCTGGAACTCCATGCCTAACAGCATTGAAGAAGTTTCTTCCCAGTGTAGACTGCAAAAACACAGGAAGAAGTGTTATTACTGAAATGTAATCAGTGACAATTATAAAAATAAATAATCAAGTGGTGTGTTTTCATTAGACATTCAATGGAACAGAGTACGTCAATACATTTTGTGTGAGTCCTCTTCCCTCTTTCTCTCATCCTCCCCCAGCTCTGATCTGCTCATTAGCCAAACTCCCTCTGTCCATCCAATGCTCTATTAAAAATACACCGCAGACAGCAGGACATGAATACAGCCACAGCCTTGACATCTGAAGAGATGGTACAGCTCCACAATCATGTGTTTCTTCTCCGAAGGACTCAACCAATCAGCATAAACAGCCCAAGTTCAGGTGGCTTGGGTCGGAGGTTGGTTGACTTGGAGTCCTTGGATCCTCAGATTTGTCACAAAATGCCTCTGAATTAAACCAAATGAGTTGTGATCATTTCCAGCCAGCTCCACTCTTGGGGACAAGTTTTAAAAAAAACTGGAGATTCTTTCAGACTCACAGCATGCAGCACATTTTCTGCTGACAACCAGAGGAAAATTTGAGTCTCATTGGACATCACTCTATAGTAAATGTCAGGTTTGATTGCAAGACACTGCACAGTAACTCAGTCATGTCATCCACCACTTTCTGAATGGAGATTGCACATTCTCTCTGCAACTATTGGGTTTTCTCTCGACGTTCGAGTTTTTTTTCTCCCATATCCAAGAGGTATTTAGGTTGGTAGGTTATTTGGCCACTGTAAATTGCCCCCAAGATGTAGGTGAGTAGCAGAATCTGGTGGGAGTTAATGGGAATGCATGGAGAACAGGCTGCAGGGAAAATCAATGAGAGATGGTATGGGATGTGAGCCAGGATAAGTGTTGATGGACTGAATAGCCTCCTTTTCTGTTGTTAAGAAATACAACACAGAGAATCTTGACATAATTAAACCTGAGTGTCCTTGTGGGATTTGCAAGGATTTACTTCTCCTGCACCAGGTTTCACAAACGCCTCATTCCGGTTGAATTTGTGGTGTGTTGCTCTTCATTCCCTTTTGTTCACACTCTTAAATCCAGCCTGCTGTGAAACTTCTCCAGGATTTATAATGCAAGTTGCATCCAAATCTTTTCTTTACACTGGAATGCAGGATCCCTCTGATGCCACAGAACCATGAGCTCTGAACAAAATCTCGACAGGTGATTCCACAAGAAGAAGCAGTAATTTTATATTCATTCTTTGGGTGTGTGGGCATTGCTGGTGAATCTGATGGTGAAAAATTTCTTCTTAAAACTTGGTCATAACTTGGTTTGTGACTGTGGTGGTACACCACCGGCCTACTGCAGGGGGTAACCTCTTATACCTGTAGGAGTGTAAGGAGACAGTGCAACAGCTGGGCAGCTGTCAATCAGTCAGCCTGAATGGATCAAGCCCCACCCAGTCGGGTGTCAATACCCTCCGAGATATAAGCCTGCGCCGACCTCCCGAGGCCTCACTCAGAGATGCTGTAGCCACAGCCAGCCTGGCTCTGTGGAAGTCTTTGTGGATTAAAGCCTGTTGTACAGTCTTTATCCTTGTGTGTGTCTAATTCTGGCTAACAGTGCACCACAGTGTCAGCATCTGGTGTCCCACATTTTCCTGTTCTCTGCACAGCAACACATCAGCGTGAAACACAGTGAGTGGCACCCCAAGGTGAACTAATTCTTCCCCACAGAACCACCATTATCCAGCCCCAATCTCCCCCACATCACAAATCTCAGAGTTGAAAGCTCACAGAAAAAAAAGGAAATAAAGACGAAAGTTCCTCAAGAAGATTTTTGACAAAAAAAATAACTTCTGTAAACATTGTGGAATTTCAAACAATGCGCTGCATGCCTCCTGAAGTAATAAGATGTAGACAGCATGCTTCCCTTGGTGTATATTAAAGACAGCAATCTTCTGAAAGCCAGTAGTGGCATTTTGAGTGGGAGAATGGACTAGCTCATGATGGAATGGTAGAGCAGTCTTGATGGGCTGAATGATCAGTTTTGAGGGGAGGATGCTGAGCTGTAGTCGATAAAGAACATCCTGATGTCTGCATCTTTGCTCTCCAGGCGTTCCAGGGCTTTGTGTAGAGTCAGTGAGATGTAGACCTGTTGCTGTGATAGGCGAACTGGAATGGATCCATGTCACAGCTCAGACTGGAGCTGATCTGCTTCGTCACCAGCCTTTCAAAACACTTCATCACCGTTGATGTCAGTGCTACCGGTTAATAATCATTAAGGAAGGTTACTGCAATCTTCTTGGGAACCAATATGGTTGTTTGAAACAGGTGGGTAGCATGCTCTGCTGGAGTGAAATATTGAAGATATCTATGAATACCTCTGCAAGTTGATCAGCATATTACTCAGCCAGGAACTCCATCCAGGCTGGATGCTTTCCTCAGATTCACTCTCCTCAAGGCAGCATGCATGTCATTCTCATACACGGACAGGGTAGGTTCGTCAGGGGACGTGGGGGTTCCTTACTGTTTCTGTCGTCAAATTGGGCATAGAAGGTGTTGAGTTAATCAGGCGCAGAAGGTGTTGAGTTTACACATTAGAAAATCATTTTAATAAAGTAGATAGTCACATCATTGCTCTGTTTTTTGCATATAGGAAGGGAGCAGGTTTATGCTTTAATATTGAGCCATCCAGATGATGAAGTAGTGTTGTGAAATAGATTGGTATAAACAAATGATCTAATGAATGTTTCATCTTGTGGAGATGGAGTGTTGGCATGTACAACAGTAGATTAAGAAAGAATGAACTTTCAATAATATTCATTTCTGGTCTCAAAACCTTTCAATGAACTTTATAATGAATGAACTGTAGACACTTTTAAGAGGATTTATACGCAAGATCCCACAAACCTCCAACAGTGAGCAAATAATCTATGTTTAATGATGGATAAAGGATAACATGTTGGCCAATATTCCCCAGTTTATTTCCTGTTGTTATCGGGCTCTTAAATGGACCCCTCATTAATCAATTATAATGCTCTTGCTGTAGTTTCACTGCACCTTTCTCCATACCCTATAATTGTTTTTGTCACACTATACCCTGCACCTTGACTTTCTGCAGCACGACACCCTGCACTTTTATTTAATAATTGTACTCTTGCTGTACGTAAATATGGGTTGACTTGCCAGCATACCTTGGAAAACAATGGTTTTCCCTGTATCTTGGTGCATGTAACAATAAAACAATTCTACTGAATGTAATGAATGCATTCTTACAGAATGCAAGACAAGGACTCTGATTAATGACTCATCTGTACCTTGGATAGAACAGTATTTCCACAGTACTGCACCAGGCTTTATGGTAGGGATCAAACCCGCGATTCTCAGGATTTAAGATGAAGCATGCTATCCCCTGAGGCAAGGTTGTCTCTCAATAGCAGGTGGGGATCAAGCTCTTGAAAGGAGAGGAAAATAGAAAACAGACAAAATGCAATTGATCTGACCACAGGCATCAACTTGGAGGGACATGAAAGGAACGCATATTGAGTCAGAGAGAGTGAAAGGAACACATTTAGAGTGATTAGGCCCTTTCAAACTGCCATGTAAAATGGGGTTAACTGGGCAATTTGTACGGTTAGCGACCCAGGTACATGGAGATTTTAAAGGGTCCAACCGGGTGAACATGGTCAGAGCACAACTGGGTCCCTGACCTACATCAGAGGTGGTCAGGGAACCCAGTAAAACTTACCCAGGCATCTTGCTCTGACGGTTTGAAAGGGGAAATGGGCGACCTGATTACTCAGGTAATGTCAGCACTTGTGTGCGTGCTTCACAGAGAAACCCTTGGCTGAAGTTCCACTGCCATGATCGGTGGAGAGAGGTTGCTAACACGATTGAAAGGAGAGAGGTTACTGCCGTGATCGGGGGTGAGAGATCACTGCAGCTATTGGACGGGAGAGTGGCCGCTGCCGCAATCGGTGGAGGGAGGAGGTGGTGTGGGGTGTGGAGCGTGCCACTGCTGCAAATGCTGCTCCAGTTCACGACAACAGTTCAACGCGGGAATGCGGGAGCAATAGCCGTCTTCCTTACCCTTAATCCCCCACACTGCTGGAACCACTCCGGCACTGGCACAGTGGTTCCAGCGGCATGGGGGATTTTGGGGAAGGAAGACGGCCATTGCTCCTGCACTCCCAAATTGAGCCGTTTCCACAAACCAGAGTGGCATGACACAGCAGCAATCTCTATCCCTTGTTTGTGGTGGGGGGGGGGGGGCGACTGACAGGGAGGGCGACTGACAGGGCTGGTGGTGATGGGGTGCTGACAGCCAATACTTCTGGTGAATGCGTCATCGCAGGGGCAAGATCCCCCTTAAATCGCTGGATTGGCGATTATCTGGTAGGTCTGGCTGCGATTTGAAAGGTGCATCCTGTCTCCATACCCAGTAATTTCACCCGGGTCCCAGGAGGGCGACCCGGGTGCTGCAATTTGAAAACACCTATAGAGTCATACAACACAAAGAGCCTCTTCAACCCATCAAGTACACACCGTCCATAGCGTTAATTCTACATGCATTCTCATCAATTCCCCCCTTCATTCTGAACTCAACTACAATGGGAAAAGTAACCAATTAACTACCAACTCACACATCCTTGGGATTTTTGGCGCACATTCATTGGCACAACATCGCGAGTCGAAGGGCCTGTTCTGTGCTGTAATGTTCTAAACCAGAGCTTCCAGGATAAACTCATGCAGTCACAGAAAGAAAATGCAAAAATTCCACACAATCAGTACTGAAGGTCAGAATTGAGCCCGGGTCACTGGATGTATGATGCAGCTGTTTGATTGACTGCTCCACTGAGCTGTCCCTTATAAATTGTGATTCACATTCATCACCAGTGATTGGGACACTGTTGTGGGTCTGACGTCTGCCAAGAATTATTAGTCAAGTCTGACACCTAGTGGAATATTTTAAAATTTCCATTTTTTGCATGCCAAACGGTAATCACAGCATGTTTATACGCTATATATTGGTCCATAAGACCTCTACCGGCATCACCTACGGCTCCTAGAACGCTTCCACCAGCGTCGTCTCCGCTCCATCCTCAACATTCATTGGAGCGCTTTCATCCCTAACGTCGAAGTACTCGAGATGGCAGAGGTCGACAGCATCGAGTCCACGCTGCTGAAGATCCAGCTGCACTGGGTGGGTCACGTCTCCAGAATGGAGGACCATCGCCTTCCCAAGATCGTGTTATATGGCGAGCTCTCCACTGGCCACCGTGACAGAGGTGCACCAAAGAAAAGGTACAAGGACTGCCTAAAGAAATCTCTTGGTGCCTGCCCCATTGACCACCGCCAGTGGGCTGATATCACCTCAAACCGTGCATCTTGGCGCCTCACAGTTCGGCGGGCAGCAACCTCCTTTGAAGAGGACCGCAGAGCCCACCTCACTGACAAAAGGCAAAGGAGGAAAAACCCAACACCCAACCCCAACCAACCAATTTTCCCCTGCAACCGCTGCAACCGTGTCTGCCTGTCCCGCATCGGACTTGTCAGCCACAAACGAGCCTGCAGCTGACGTGGACATTTACCCCCTCCATAAATCTTCGTCCACGAAGCCAAGCCAAAGAAGAGATTGGTCCATAAGACTATATGACTCAGGAGCAAAAATAGACTGTTCACCCCATCGAGTCTGCCCCACCATTTTATCATGGCTGATTTTTAAAAATTCTCTCTGTATTGCACAGTTGGTTTGTTTACATTCGTTATCTGTTTACAGTTCTATTTATTTACATGTATAAGCTGTGTATTGTTTATTTTGCACTTCCAATAAGTGGTAATTCTACCTCACCCACAGAAAAAGATTCTCAGTGTGGTATGTGGTATGTGATTATGCGTGTATGTGGTATGTTCTCTGACAATCAATCCAAAATCTGAATCTGATTTTACTATCCTTTTCAACCCTATTCTCCTCCCTACTTCCTATAGCCCTTGATTCCCTTCCTAATCAAGAAACTATCTGCCTGTGTCTTAAATATACCCAATGATCTGGCCTTCACAGCCATCCGTGGCAATGAATTTAATAGATTGATGTAAAGGAATTCCTCCTCATCTCCGTTCTAAAGGGACGTTTTTGTATTCTGGCACTGCCAGAGATTAGCTTAAAGCAAGAATCACATCTTAGTCTCAGCTACCAAATCATCAAATATTGCCTTTGATATATTTTCT
The DNA here is from genome assembly GCF_036971445.1 of Narcine bancroftii. NCBI lineage: Eukaryota > Metazoa > Chordata > Chondrichthyes > Torpediniformes > Narcinidae > Narcine > Narcine bancroftii. The sequence continues at coordinate 52,702,658 of NC_091482.1, read as the reverse complement.
CCAATCTTTCTAAATCTTTCCAGATATACCGGATAAGCAGTGTAGGGGCCAAAAGGGGCGTATTTACATTTGTTAGGCGGCGTCCTGGCGTCCGTAGGCTGCGGCGGCCATGTTGCATCCTGCAAGCATGCGCGAGCCTTTGGTTGGCACATGTGCAGTGGTTTCATGTATTGAGGATGGTTGGTGGATGTATGGGAGTTGCGGCGCGATCCCATATAGTGTGTTAGCCCACCGACAAGAATGGCGGCACAAGGACGGGAGGCTCAAGTATTTTTTGTTGACCATTTATGTATAGATTGTTTACACATTTGTTATTTATGGATATTACGACAAAAAGTTAATATAGATCGCAAGAAGTCTGTTATGTTAATAAGCGATTTGAAAACCTCACTGGACTTGGTGGTGAATTAAATTGAAACGCGTCACAAGAGCCCCACCTAGCCTTCAAGCAGCTTTTGTAGATAATAGCTTCTGTAAGTAAGTTAATTGATCACGTGGATGTATTTTAGCAGTGTGAGCTCAGGGACGGAAGGGCCTGGTACTGTGCTGTATTTCTAACTTTAAAATTTATAAAGGTAATATTGAACACTCTGAATGGAAGATGCTTTTCAGTCCTTGGGCTTGCTTTTCCATTCAATTAGATCACGGCTCATCCATGTCTCATCCTGATTTGCCGGTTTTTGCATCAAATGCCTTGACACTGTCAATGCAAAATCTTTATAATTAGATAGATATCAGCTCTGACTTGTCCAGGCTTAAGTGCGAAGTCACAAGGATAATATTTAACAAAGATCCCTGTTAGCACCCATAATATCAAAGTTGTACCCGAGGCTGGTAAAATATATTATTTCAACAACATGAAAATAATAAATTGTGGCAACAGCCACAAAATTATCATTATGTAATAATGCTGGTCAGATTTGATGGAAACTAATTTTCTCAGCTTTCACCTTGCTTTTGATTTATTTATTTATAATTTAAACATACAGCATGGTAACAGGCCCTTCTGGCCCATGAGCCCATGCCACACAAATTCCCCAATTACCCTCCAACCTCCGAAGGGCAAGTGGAAACCGGAGCACCCAGAGTAAACCCACGCAGACATGGGGAGAACGTACAAACTCCTTTCAGACAGCTCTGGATTTGATGCTGTATCCGTGTTGTGCTAACCACTACAGTAACCAGGCTGCCCAAGATTTCTTTCTTTAAGGTTTCCTTGTAAAATGCAGTCTGACAAATCTGCCACCCATAATAATCCCTCTTTCCACCCATACCACCTATGAAACAAAAATCTCTAAACAGTTAATATCCCTAACGTCAAAGTACTCGAGATGGCAGAGGTCGACAGCATCGAGTCCACGCTGCTGAAGATCCAGCTGCGCTGGGTGGGTCACGTCTCCAGAATGGAGGACCATCGCCTTCCCAAGATCGTGTTATATGGTGAGCTCTCCACTGACCACCGTGACAGAGGTGCACCAAAGAAGAGGTACAAGGACTGCCTAAAGAAATCTCTTGGTGCCTGCCACATTGACCACCGCCAGTGGGCTGATATCGCCTCAAACCGTGCATCTTGGCGCCTCACAGTTCGGCGGGCAGCAACCTCCTTTGAAGAAGACCACAGAGCCCACCTCACTGACAAAAGGCAAAGGAGGAAAAACCCAACACCCAACCTCAACCAACCAATTTCCCCTGCAACCGCTGCAACCGTGTCTGCCTGTCCCACATTGGACTTGTCAGCCACAAACGAGCCTGCAGCTGACGTGGACATTTACCCCCTCCTTAAATCTTCGTGCGCGAAGCCAAGCCAAAGAAGACTTAAATCTAGTTTACCAGCACCTTGCAATACACTGCCACGACCACCAAAGGTATGGGCAACAGGAAAGTTAGAACACCCCAAGTTGCACACTTCAAAATGTCACTGCACTGACATTGTTGTGCTTCATGCAGGGGTGCAGCGCTAATTTTGTAAGATGCCGGAGCTCACCAAAATTGGCGACAAGGCGGTTTCATGAGACCTGGCCTTGTTGGCACCATGTTGTATTGGGCATTAACTAATTGAGAGCAAACAAAAGGAAGTAAGTGTACCGGCCTTGGAAGAAACAGGTTCTTTATATGTCAAGAATAGCTTTAGTGGGGGTGGGGGGAGGGGGAATGAGGTGCCAGAGAAAATTAGAAATGGAGTAGGAGTCAGTCACCCAGTGTAGAGCCAAGACTTGTTGATCCAAACCAAGGCTTTTATTAGCAAAAGGCAGGAGCTCTTCACAGGTGGCCGACCAGTCCGGAATGAGACCTGGCTAGGGACACAACTCTTTAAGGCCCAGACAGTAGGTGTGGCTAAGCTCTCAGCCAATCACTGGAAGCACAGTCATTACATACTCTAGATACTGTAACTATATACATTGGTGATAGGTCTGTACTATCACACCCAGGCCTTTGAGTCTGCTCTGCTCTACTGATCTTCTACCTGCATGACATTTCCTGAACTGTGCCTCTCTTCCTGTGTCTCAAGATTTTAGGATGGAGATGAAGAGGAACTGCTTGTCCCAGAGGGTGACAAATCTATGGAATTTGCTTCCCATTGAAACAGTGGTGGCTACCTCAGTAAATATATTTAAGACAATGTTCGATAGGTTTTTACATAGTAGAGGAATTAAGGGATGTGGAGATGGCCTATCATCAGATCAGCCATGATTTCACTGAATGGCAGAGCAAGCTTGACAGGCCGGATGGCCGACTCCTGCTCCTATTTCTCATGATTTGCTCAATGCTCAGAAATCTGTTGAGTGTTTTGGATGAATGTAATAACAGCCTCTATAGTCTGCAGGATAGAGAATTTCGTTCCAAAGGATCACTATTCTTTGAATCAAGCGGTTGTCCTCATCTTGGTCTTAATTTATTTATTTTTAAATAGTGCCCTTGGTTCCAGTTTCCTTACTCAGGGGAAACATCCACAGAACATTATAGCATAGAAACAGGTCCTTTGGCCCTTCTAGTGTGTGTTGAACTATTTTTTTACCTAGTCCCTCTGACCTGCACCTAGTCCATAGCTCTCCATACCCCTCCCATCCAAGTACCTGTCCAAATGTTTCTTAAATGTTAAAATTGAGCCTGCATTCACCACTTCAGCTAGAAGCTCATCCACACTCCCATCTGTGTGAAGAAGTTCCCCCTAATGTTCCCCCTAAACTTCCAAAATCAGAATGCAAAATCTATTGTGGTTGTGTACAAATGGCAAATAATGAGCTAAAAAGTATGTTAAGATTGAAATAGATTTGTTGGGAATGAGGAAATTGTGAAAGGAATATATTTTCCATCAGTCTTCGTACAAAAAGGCAACAGAAGACTCCAGGAAAGAGTAGAGAGAAACCGGTCAAAGGCGTTGAAAGAAATTGGTTGAATTTTTGATATGGCTGTTGAAGAAAATGATGGTACATGATCTCCTTAATAAGATTGTAAAAGTGCAGAGAAGATTTACTAGGATGTTGCCAGGACCTGAGGAACTAATTTACAGGGAAAGATTAAACAGGTCAGAACTTTATTCCCTGGAGCATTGAAGAATGAGGGGAGATTTGATAGAGGTCTACAAAGTTAAGAGGAGTATGTATAGAGTAAATGCAAGCAGGTTTTTTCCACTGAGGTAAGGTGAGATACAAATCAGAGGACACAGGGTAAGGGTAAAAGGGAACGTTAGGGGAATTTCTTCACGCGGAGAGTGGTGGAAGTGTGGAATGAGCTGAAGTGGTAAATGCAGGCTCACTTTTAACATTTGAGAAAAATTTGGATAGGTACATGAATGAGAGGGCTATGGAGGGTACAGGTCAGTGGGACGATAGAATAGTAGTTTGGCACAGACTAGAAGGGCTAAAGGGCCTGTTTCTGTGCTGTAGAGTTCTATGATTCTATGGTAATCTTCTCCTCTTACACCCTTAACCCATGTCCTCTAGTTTGTATCTCACTTACCCTCAGTGGAAAAAAGCCTACTCTATCTATCTACCTATTCAGCATAATGCTCTTCTCATTCTTCTGAACTCCAGAGAATATAAGCATAGTCTACTCAATATTAACTTGCACTGCCAACTCTCCATCTCTGGAACCATTCTTGTGAATCTTCATTGCTTTCCCTTTTTAATAAGTACATCCTTTCTTGGGTATCGAGACTAAAACTGAATGTTGCAATTATGCATGTTGCCTCACCAAAGCCCCATAGAGTTGCAAGAAATTTCCTTCACGTAAATCTACTGACAATCATTTTTGTGGAGTTTCTTTGCATTGTTGAATACTTCTATTTGAAATGTTTAATGTCTCAGTCTAATCTTCCTTAATATGTCTGGGAACTGACAATAAAATACGCTTACATAAGGCCTTTAACACAGAAAAGTATCCCATTGTGCTTCATAGGAGTGTTATTAAACAGGACAACTAACATTGAGGTCAAATAAAATGAAAATACCACAGTTGAATAAAAATTTGGCCAAAGTGGTTAAGAACGGATTCAAAAGAGGTTGAGGTAGAAGTAAAGAAATTAAAGGAGGAATTGGAGAGCTCTGAATGAGACAATTTGATTATACAGCTACCAACGACAGAATGAATGAAATTAAAAATATACAAGAGGCTAAAATGAGGCCACAAAATGCTTAGAAAACAATAAGGCTGAACAAGGCTACAGATATTTGGAAGGGGATAAGGTCATGAAGGTTTTTTTAAATTTTCAAGACACACAAATCCAAAACAACAATGCAATCTTTCTCAACAATAATATATATTCAGAGTCCATCCCCCCCCCGCCCCCACCTTCCCTCCCTTCCCCCCCCGCCCCCACCTTCCCTCCCTTCCCCCCCCGCCCCCACCTTCCCTCCCTTCCCCCCCCGCCCCCACCTTCCCTCCCTTCCCCCCCCGCCCCCACCTTCCCTCCCTTCCCCCCCCGCCCCACCTTCCCTCCCTTCCCCCCCGCCCCCACCTTCCCTCCCTTCCCCCCCCGCCCCCACCTTCCCTCCCTTCCCCCCCCCGCCCCCACCTTCCCTCCCTTCCCCCCCCGCCCCCACCTTCCCTCCCTTCCCCCCCCCGCCCCCACCTTCCCTCCCTTCCCCCCCCCGCCCCCACCTTCCCTCCCTTCCCCTATATCACAAGGAAAAGATTATGTAAATTAAACAAACATAAACAACCAAAAATGTATAGAGTCACCCAGCCTTAAAGGAACCAAATTATAAACCCAAAGTAGCATAAAGTAAAATTAATAAGATATGAAACAAGAGCATGTCATCTGTGCCACAACCCAGTCATGAAGGTTCTTGAGGATCAAGATGAGAGTGATTTGTTGAATTAACTTGTCTGCTTGAGATTAGTAATCAAGGACAGCTGGAGAAGATTGGGAGCCAGAACTGGAATTTTCAAAAATGGATGTTTTTGAGAAAATACACAGCTTATTGTAAACTGCCTAGAGCCAATTACCATTTATAATCTCTTACATGAAATGTCCCATTTCTCTGATTACTTTAGAAACTACTTTTGTGCAATTGATTGGTAAAACATGCTCAGAGTAAGATTTAACCAATGATGATAGATATTTCTTTGTTACCAGGCTATTCATGCAGAACTCTCCAAACTAGTTAAAAACTGGACTGGCCAGACGCAACCCCTGAGGAAAAAATCAGTAAGTGGGAGAAAATTGCAACAAGACCCGTGAAACCTCTTCCAGCAACACAAGAGTCGCCCTTGGTATGGAGTCCGTCTTACTCAACGAAAATAGCAAGGGCATTTTAAAGCTTTCTACCACTAAACTCCACATTATGTTTCAGGCTGTCCCGTGGAAGTGGCTTTTTGGATCCGCGATGGTGGCCCTTGGATGTGTGGTGACCACAATTGTGTTGGCAGCAAGAAACTGATCAACGGCAGACAGACACAGACACCCAAGGACCAGAAGACAAGAAGTGTCCGATTTGAATGAGTGTTCCTGCGACACACTTTTCCACAAAGGAAGAGGAAAAGGGGAGTGTGGAAATGAAACTACATTTTTAAATCACCTCAGAACAGATTATGCTCAGTTATAGAATCTTTTAAGCAGTTCCTAAATTCAATACAGAGACAGTTTTGATTTCAAAGAGCACTGTAATGTTGAATTAGTGCTGCAATCAAATATAATCAATGGTATTAAACATATAACATAGTTAATGTAATAAAAACACAATGCTTGAGAAACTCAGCAGGTCAAACAGCATACTTTAATATAGCATAAAATAAAAATACATGACCAGCATTTCAGCCTTGAGCAGTTTATCAAGGAATGAGCAAAATGTTGGCAGGTACCTGAATAAAATGGTGAGGTTTGGGGGCTGGGGTGGTTCAGGGAGAGGAGCACAGTTTAGAGGTAAGGGATGTTGTGTACTACATAGCACAAGTCAAATTACACAATGTTTTTAAAAAATTCCCAAGAATAAAATTTAACAATGACTTCTACTGAATACTTGCCCATTAAAATAAGCATTTAATTAATGCAGTTGAAAATAATTTTTCAAATCAACGATTGCTTTAGGAGTTCTGAATCACTCTACATTTAATAGGACTTCCAGTTAAGAAACTCCAGAGATATTTTCTGCCGCTGTAGGCTGGAAACACTTCTTTTAAGTTGTATGATTCTATACTCACATTTCCCCCCCCCCGAGTTGTTTTCAATGTTTTCCAAATTAAACAAAAAATTCTCACACCAATAATCATGGGTAATTGTAGAATTTTATTCCGGAGCAGAGGAGCATTTATTCGTTAATTTCGTGTTTGTTCTCTCAAGGTGTTTCCTAGTTTTTCAGGTTCTGTTCCTCAAATCCTGATCTAATAATTGTGAGTCTATATTTATGTTTGCAGACAGCGAAGTAATCAGCTACAGTTTGGACCTTCTTTCCATTGGTCTCTTTAACACATACTCTATTAAACAATGGAAACTAACTCTCCTTTTGTCTTATTTGGTGATTGCATTTTATTCCAGGGTTTCAGAACTTACTTTATTTGTGTTAATGTTTGTTGTTCATTTTCATTAAATGTAGAACATAAGAAATTGGAGCAGGAGTCGGCCATGCAGCCAGTTAAGCTTGCTCTGAAATTCAGATCCAATGATAGGCTCACTTCCACCTACCTGCCTTTTCTCATATCCCTTAATTCCCTTACTATGTACAAATCTATCTAATCTTGTCTTAAAATATAATTACTGAGGTCACCTCCACTGCTTCAATGGGCAGTGAATTCCACTCATTCACCACCCTCTGGGAAAAGCAGTTCCTCCTCATCTCTGCCCTGCATTTACTTCCCTGAATCTTGAAGCTGTGTCCCATAATTCTAGTGTTCCCTACCAATGTAAACAACTTACCAACCTCAATCTTATCTATGGCTTTTATCATATATGTTTCTATAAGATCCCTCTCATTCTTCTAAATTCCAGCGAGTACAATCCCAAATAACTCAATCTCTCCTCATAGACCAACCCTTTCATCCCTGGAATCAACCTGGTGAACCTCTGCACTGCCTCCAAAGCCAGTACATCCTTCATTGAGTAAGGAGACCAGAACTGCACGCATTACTCCAGATGCGGTCTCACCAGTATTTTGTACAGTTGCAGCATGGGCAGACTTCCCCTTCCAGAAATCCATTATAAACTCCTGGGTCTTGCTAATAATTGAGCGCAAGGTTGTTGCTCTGGACCCTACACAACTAGATTGGCTATCTCCAACCTATATTCCGATTTAGCCAACCACTTCAAAGTAAAATTAAGCACTTGCAGGCCTGTGACAAAGAAGATGTCTAAAATTGGGTGAGTGCTCTGCCCGTGGTGGTGTTCCTGCTGCCCTATTCTTTCTTGGTAATAGAAGTTGTCCACTTAGAAGGTGCTGTAAGAGTGTCTTTGGTGAGTGCCTGGTATCTATTATATCTGGGAGTCTAGCCAAGAAGGTGGTGGCCAACTAATCCAACCCATGGACAAAAATCACTCGTCTTTAACATCTCCTGTAACGACTGATTGTTCAGCAGCAGATGACCAACATGATCATCAACATAATATTAGGTTATTGTCAGGAATTTACAGTGTACAAGTTGGCAAAATATATGTAACCATGGCTACACTTCAAAACAAAATCCATTGCCCTTCAGAATGTTCTGAGCCGGTGAAAACAGATCTTTTTCACATGTACCTAGTTTCTTGTGAATAAATTCAGTGGCACTGATAAATATTTTTTATTAAATTCATAGATATCAAAACATGATGTAAAAAATGATTCTATTAGGTAGGGAAAGACACAAGCAGCAAGTGTTAATGATTGACAGAAAGGTGAAGGAAAGAATGAGAAAGCAAGGGAATAAGGGAATCAGATCATCGATTAATGAGAGTTTAAAAAAGGGAAATAAATAATGATTGAGAAATATAAAATCAAGAAGAAATGCAAGAAAAAAAACAAGCTGCTTCACTGCCTGGCACAGTAGTGCCAATGCTCTGGACAAGAAAAATCTCCAGAGGGTTGTTAACTCGGCCTGTGACATCAGGGGCACCAGACATGAGGACATCTACATGAGGTGGTGTCTTAAAAATGCAGCCTCTATCCTCAAAGACCACCACCACCCAGGCCATGCCCTGTTCACTCTGCTACCATCGGGAAGAAGACACAGGAGCCTGATAACGAGGACTCAGCAGCACAAGGACAGTTTCTGCCATCAGATTCCTGAATGTACAATGGACCACAGTCATTGCGTTACTTAGACTTTTTCCTTCTGCTATTTTTTTATTTGTTTTTAAGATGGTTTATATAAATGATTGCACTGTGACGCTGGCCGCAAAACATCGAATTTGTGCCACGTTCGTGACAATAAATTCCGACTCTGTCTCCAAAGACTCTTGAAAACTTCTACAGGTGTACCACGGTGAGCATTCTGGTTGCACCACTGTCTGGTACGCAGGTACATGTTCATAACAATAAATTTTGATTCTGATTTGTGCTTCCCGACTCGCCTACTTAAGCATAGAGGCAGGTATAATGTTTTTCCTAGCCAGCATATTTAGAACAGGGGCAAGAGCTGTTCTCATAAATATGAGGAGAAATCTCTTCACCCAGTGTGATAGTACAGATCTATCACCAATGTACATAGTGTATATAGTTACTGTATCTAGACTGTGCTTACAGCGATTGGCTGAGAGCTAAGCCACACCTATTGTTTGGGCCTTAAAGGGTTGTGTCCCTAGCCAGGTCGGATCATTCCGGACTGGTCGGCCACCTGTGAAGAGCTCCGGTCTTTTGCTAATAAAAGCCTTGGTTTGGATCAACAAGTCTTTGGTTCTTTCGACGAGCTCTACAATTTTATTAGCAAAAGGAATTTTTTTTTGAAAGGGATGGAGCGTTTAACTCGGCCAGAAAAACTTGATATCGACCCACAGTCAGCTACAGCCTTCAAAGCCTTTAAGTTCTGGCTGCTGAACTTTGAAAACTTCCTGAGATTCATTCAGGTAGAGGAGGATAACCAGCGTCTAACAGCATTGCTGTCTATGGTGTCCTTGAGAGTCTACGAGAACATCCAGGATGAGACCACTTACACCGCAGCCATAAAGGTACTGAAAGGACTGTATGATCAACCGGTGAACAGAGTTCATGCCCGGCTCATGCTTGCGTCGAGGAAACAACAGCCCGGTGAGTCCAGCAGGGCATATTTACAAGTACTAAAGGCATTGGGCAAGGACTGTAACTGTGTGGACAAAACTGCTGCCGAGATCACTAGCGACCTCGTCCGGGATGCCTATGTGGCTGGGCTCCGATCGAACGAAGTGAGGCTGCGCTTGCTCGAACAAGGGGTAGAAAAACTAGAGGACGTGGCCCGGATTGCAATCACAATGGAGGATGCAGCCTTAAAGTCCACCGAGCTCTCTAGGGACTGGACCCCTCGTTCTGATGTGAGTAAAGTGCCCTTCTACCCTACCCCTGACGGCCTGTCGGCTGCTGCTACCCTGCCCCGTGCGAACCCGAAATGTTATTTCTGCGGGAGGAACAAGCACAGCAGATCCCAGTGCCCAGCAAGAAAAGCCAGGTGCCAGAAGTGCCTTAAAAACGGCCACTTTGCTGCAGTCTGTAGGTCTAAAATGGCCGCCAGCAAACACAGTGCCTCGTGTGAAGCCCAATCGCCGCTTTCCCATTCAAACTCTTCTTCCCCAGAGCTCTCGTCCAATGAGAGCGAGGGCTCCCCTGCACGGCAACGCCTGACGTCACGGAGACGCCGAACCCGGAAGGGGCAACCCACCGTCGCAACCATGGTGATGGCCTGCCTCTCGCCCGCCGCTGCTGCCACCGCCACGGACACCCCCGGGGCCGACGCTACCGCTGCTGCCGCCGCCGCCACAGACACCCCCGGGGCCGACGCTACCGCCGCTGCTGCCGCCGCCACGGACACCCCCGGGGCCGACGCTACAGCCGCTGCTGCCGCCGCCACGGACACCCCCGGGGCCGACGCTACCGCCGCTGCTGCTGCCGCCACAGACACCCCCGGGGCCGCCACAGACACCCCCGGGGCCGCCACAGACACCCCCGGGGCCGCCACAGACACCCCCGGGGCCGCCACAGACACCCCCGGGGCCGCCACAGACACCCCCGGGGCCGACGCTACCGCCGCCGCAGCCACCCCCGCGGCCAACCAGGTGCTCACCCTAGCGTCCATCGCTGACGACCGCCAGGGCCCGACCACCGATCACGAGCAACTACAAACCCCACTACTTACCATTCACCCGCCACAACAGCACTTCCGGGAGGTTCTCCAACCTGCTCCTCGAGCGTTGCCTACGTCATCCCGTTGCGTGACGTCATCTCGTTGCGTGACGTCATCCCGTTGCGTGACGTCATCGCGCAAAACTCGCCTGTCAACTGCTTCAATAACATTAAACCAGCAATGCTCTCATCCCCTCACCAGAGCAATGGAACTGATTAAAGTGCATGGACACTACACCAATTGCTTATTTGACTCTGGGTCAACTGACAGTTTTATCCAGCCAGATCTGGCCCTCCATTGGGGACTTGACATTATCCCCACTACCCAGAGGATCTCATTAGCGACGAGGTCGCACTCGACTGGGATAAAGGGGTATTGCATCGCCACGCTGGAAGTACAGGGCGTGACGGTCACCCACTTTAAATTATTCGTCCTTCCCCAATTGTGCGCCCCAGTGTTGCTGGGATTAGACTTCCAGTGTCAGTTCCAAACGGTGTCCCTACACTTTGGGGGACCCCACGCCCCCCTCTCGGTCTGCCATCGCCATCGCCCCACTCCCGAAGCACCCGAGCAACCCGCCCCCGTGCCCCGGGGCCAATCCTGCGGCCTTTCCACACTCCGGATTGCCCCGCCAGCACTCTTCGCAAACCTCACCCCTGGCTGGAAGCCTGTGGCCACCAAAAGTCGGCAATATAGTTACGAAAACAGGCAATTCATTAGGAGTGAGGTGCGTAGATTGCTGGATGAGGGCATCATCGAACCCAGTTCAAGCCCCTGGAGAGCCCAGGTGGTGGTTGTCAAGAATGGGGAAAAACTACGGATGGTGGTCGACTACAGCCAGACCATTAACCGCTTCACACTCCTGGATGCGTACCCCCTGCCACGCATCACGGATGTGGTGAACCAGATCGCCCAGTACCGCATTTTCTCCACTATTGACCTACGTTCGGCCTACCACCAGCTCCCGATCCGCTGCGAGGACCGACCATTCACGGCCTTTGAAGCGAATGGGCGGCTATATCAATTTCTCAGGGTACCATTCGGGGTCACAAATGGTGTCGCGGTCTTCCAGCGGGAAATGGACAGGATGGTGGACCAGAACGGGCTAACCGCTACCTTCCCGTATCTGGACAATATCACCATCTGCGGCCACGACATGCAGGACCATGACGCCAACCTAGACAAATTTCTTCAAACTGCCCGTCAGCTAAACCTGACTTACAATTTGGACAAGTGTGTTTTCCGGACCACACGACTCGCTATTCTAGGTTGTGTGGTGGAAAACGGGATAGTCATGCCAGATCCTGACCGCATGCGTCCCTTAATGGACTTACCCCCCCCACATACCCAGAAAGCTCTCAAACGCTGCCTGGGCCTTTTCTCTTATTACGCACAATGGGTTCCAAACTACGCCGACAAGGCACGTCCTCTTATCAAGACCACCTCTTTTCCCCTCTCGACCGAAGCCACAGCGGCTTTCGATCGAATCAAATCTGACATCGCTGCTGCGACGCTGCACGCGATCGATGAGTCTGTCCCGTTTCAAGTCGAGAGCGATGCATCCGACTTCGCCCTGGCAGCCACCTTGAACCAGGCCGGTCGGCCTGTAGCCTTCTTCTCCAGAACCCTCCAGGGTCCGGAGAGTAGACACTCCTCGATCGAGAAGGAGGCCCAGGCCATAGTTGAAGCGGTACGTCGTTGGAGACATTACCTCGCTGGGAGGCGCTTTACACTGTTGACTGATCAACGCGCGGTCTCCTTCATGTTCAGCAACACCCAGCGTGGTAAGATAAAAAACGACAAAATCGCCAGATGGAGAATCGAACTCTCCACCTTTAACTATGACATCCTGTACCGGCCTGGTAAGCTCAACGACCCGCCTGACGCGCTCTCCAGGGGGACGTGCGCCAGCATACAGATGGACAGACTACGGAAACTCCATGAGGCGCTCTGTCATCCAGGGGTCACTAGGTTTGCTCACTTTGTCAAGGCGCGCAACTTACCCTACACAATTGAGGAGATCCGCTCCATGACCCGAGCCTGTTCGGTGTGCGCCGAATGCAAGCCCCACTTCTTCCGTCCGGATAACTCCCACGTCATCAAAGCCACCCGCCCCTTCGAGCGTCTTAGCGTAGACTTTAAGGGACCCCTACCGTCGACCAACCGTAATACCTACATCCTTACGGCCATCGACGAATACTCCCGCTTCCCATTCGCTGTGGCCTGCCCAGACACCACTGCCACCTCAGTGATACAGGCCCTTCACAGTATTTTCACCATCTTCGGGTACCCCAATTCCATCCACAGTGATAGGGGGTCCTCATTCATGAGTTCAGAGCTGCAACAGTACCTTCTGGAGTGTGGCATTGCTTCAAGCAGGACCACGAGCTATAACCCACGCGGTAATGGCCAGGTCGAGAGGGAGAATGCCACCATATGGAGAGCGGTTACACTGGCTCTCCGGTCTAAAGGTCTCCCCACCTCTCACTGGCAGGAGGTTCTCACTAGTGCCTTACACTCCATCCGCTCCCTCCTATGTACTGCAACAAATGCCACCCCCCACGAAAGGATGTTCCTTTTCCCGAGGAAATCCGAATCGGGAACCACTGTACCGGCATGGCTCACCGTCCCTGGCCCCGTCCTTTTGCGACGCCACGTCCGGCACTCAAAGAATGACCCCTTGGTCGACCGAGTGACTCTACTCCACGCGAACCCACATTACGCATACGTGGAGTTCCCAGACGGGCGGGAGGACACTGTTTCGGTGCGGGACCTAGCTCAGGACGCGGTAGACCCAGCAAACCCCCCAACTCCTTATGCTCCAGGCCCCGTGCCGCAACAGAAGGACCAACAGCACCCCAATGACTCGGGCCACCCTGCCGACAAAACGACTGGGGAATTGAGCGACGGAGCAGTCGCACCCGATGAGCCCGCGGGTGACACCACTCCAGCGACCCCAATCCCGGCACCACGGCGGTCACGCCGGATGGTCAGACCCCCTGACCGCTACAGTCCTTGACCTACCCCTTTTCATTCTCTCCCTCGTTTTTGTTTTTTTTTTTTCCCCGGGTCAATTCTCCAAGAAGGGGTGAATGTGATAGTACAGATCTATCACCAATGTACATAGTGTATATAGTTACTGTATCTAGACTGTGCTTACAGCGATTGGCTGAGAGCTAAGCCACACCTATTGTTTGGGCCTTAAAGGGTTGTGTCCCTAGCCAGGTCGGATCATTCCGGACTGGTCGGCCACCTGTGAAGAGCTCCGGTCTTTTGCTAATAAAAGCCTTGGTTTGGATCAACAAGTCTTTGGTTCTTTCGACGAGCTCTACACCCAGAGAGTGATGAATTCTCTAATTGATGGACTATCATTGAGTATATTCAAGAGAGATGCATAGATACTTGATATGAAGGGGATGGGGGAAGAATAGGTAGTCGAATGGGTCAAGAACTTCAAATTTCTGGGTGTCAACCATCTCCTAGGATCTGCCTTGGAGCCTCGATGTCTAGGCAATCTCGAAGAAGGCTCGCCAGCGGCTATATTTTGTGAGGAGTTTGAGGAGATTCAGCATGTCACCAAAAAATCTCGAAAATTTCTTCCGCATTCTGGCTTGTTGTATCGTCTTCCCAACACTCAGGACAAGAAAGTAACCCCAGAGTTGTAATCTCAGCCAGCGCCATCACGGGCACCAGTCTTCACTCCACTGAGGATATCTACAAGAGACAGCGTCTTCAGGACCCCCACCACCTAGGCCAGGCCCTCTTCACACTGCCGCCATCAGGAAAAAGGTACAGGAGCCTGAAGACGAGCGCTAGGCGGCACGAGGACAGCTTCTTCCCCTCTGCCATCAGATTCCTGACTCTGATCCACAGACACCGCCTGACTTTGACATTTTCTTGCACTGTTTTTATTCCTTTTGTACGGCGCTGCGATGGGGCCGCAAAACAACACATTTCGTGACACGCTCGTGACAATAAGTTCTGATTCTTCTTTTCTACTAGCCTGCTCCAGGATAGAGGCAGGAGACAACCAGGGGGGGGGGGGGGGGGGGAAAGAGCTGTTCACACAGATAATGAGGGCAAACTCCTCAGCCAGAGGGTATTCAATAGGGTTGTGACGGGCTGTCACCATCTTAAAGAGAGACAGATGGGTAGGTACTTGATAATAAGGGGATGAGGGTAGACTAGGCCATGATTTCACTGCTTGGGCCGAATGGCCTCACCACCGCCAGGAGATGATGTGTGACGTCACTAGATTGACAACCATCTGGGCCAGACGGAACGCCGACGGCGGCCGTTTCTGCCCAATCGGGAGGCGGCGGAAGAGGCGGGGCTCCCTTGGCTGAGCTGGGCGGAAGAGGCGGGGCTCCCTTGGCTGAGCTGGGCGGAAGAGGCGGGGCTCCCTTGGCTGAGCTGGCCGGAAGAGGCGGGGCTCTCTTGGCTGAGCTGGCAGCGAGCTGGGCGGATTCCGCAACCGGGACGAAGAGCGAACGATGACCCGTGAGTAATGCGGCCAATGGCGGCGGGAGCTGGGCGCTGGGGTCCCGGAGAACCCTCCGCGGCGCCGGGGAAACCGACGCGCGGCGCCGGGAGGGAGGCCTGGCTGACAAGCGCCCCGGGCTTTGTGGCGTCGTCGGCCTCGGCGCCTCCCACCGCCACGTCTCCTGCAATCGGCTCAGAATCGTTGGGAGCGTTAAAGGGGCGGGACGTTTAAAGGGGCGAGGTGTCGGAGGGCGCCCGGTCCAAGGTGGCGATCTGCCCGTGGTGGTGCTCCCGGCACGTATGCTGGGCCTGGACTTGGGTTAGAGCCATCTCTTCAGCCTTGGGTGGAATCCAGAATGATAAACACAGGTGGTCAGGCACAGGACAGTCTTCCTCTCAAACCTGCTTCAAGTTCAAGGTTAATATCATCTGACAACCAGCACACAATGTACAGTGATCACACACACACACACACAAATTCCAATGGTCATGCAATACAAACTCTCATTACATGAACTTCTCTTTAGTTGTGTGTACACATACATATATACACACCTACATGTACACACGCATATATACTCATGCACACATACGCATATATACACATGCACGCACATTCGCATATATAGACATGCACGCACGTACGCATATATAGACATGCACGCACGTACGCATATATAGACATGCACGCACGTACGCATATATAGACATGCACGCACGAACGCATATATAGACATGCACGCACGTACGCATATGTAAACATGCACGGACATACGCATATATACACATGCACGCACATTTGCATATATACACATGCACGCACATTCGCATATATGAACATGCACGCACGCACGCATATATGAACATGCACGCACGCACGCACGCATATATACACATGCACGCACGTACGCATATATAGACATCCACGCACGTACGCATATATGAACATGCACGCACACACGCATATATACACATGCACGCACAAACGCCTATGTATACACATGCACACATACGCCTATACTCGTGCACACGTACACCTATATACATGCGCGCACACATATGTGTGCACACATGTATACACACCTACATGCATCACTTATATACATGCATGTACACAGGCGCACACTAAATATATTATACACGCACACTAAATATTTATATATTACACACTCACACACACACGTTTGTTCCCATCTGATTGTACTAGTACAACCCAACGAAACAGCATTCTCCGGACCTTGGTTCAAAACGCACAGTCACACAACCACATATAGAGTCAAACAATACATATGCAGGGCAAGTATTTTATCTAAAAATAAAAAAAATATTGTTTGTACAAATAAGAGTCCTGAGCATATAACAGTCAGCAGTTCAAAACATGCCAAAGATGCATAATCAAAGTTTTGGACTTGAGCCCTTCAGCATGCTAAGGTTTGATACCTTGATGAAGGGCTCAAGTCTGAAATGTTGGTTATGTATCTTTATATAATATACTTTGTTTGACCACCTGGGTTTAGTTTTTAAAAAAAACATACCCAGAAATTATGGAGGAACTCAGCTGTTCTTGCAGCATCTGCAGGAGGTAAAGGTGTGCAGTATTACTGACGTTTCAGGCCTGAGCCTTCAAAGAATAAGCAAAGAACAGGAATATTCAAAATAATGACAAATTTGGCAGCGGGCAAGAGTCTAGACCAAAAAAAGATGTTAATTGGATATGATAAGAGGAGAGGGGAGAATTGATTTTGGCTCTGTGAAAGGAGACAGAGGGAAAATGAAAGACACAGCTGGGGAAAGGTGACCTGCTGAGTTCCTCCAGTGTTGTGCTTTTACTTGAACCATGGTGTCTGCAGATTTTTGTCTTTTACTACTTGGGGTGATTACAGGATACTGGTCATCATCTCACAGCCTGTGGGAAGAAGCTCTTCCCCAGCCTGACAATCCTGATTTTGTCACTCCTTAATGGCGGTTGCTCCAGTACCTCCTTGGAAGTTGACAAGTAACATTGTTTCAAAGGAAAACATGAATTTGAAATACAGGATTAAAATCTTGCAACTCATTGTATTGAGTGACTAAAAGTTGACAAAGTGTTTATTTTACACAAGCCTTGACCATTCTTCTGCCTTCTATTTGTCACTGCAGATAAAATGGCTTTATACATGAGGAGAACCTTCTTGGGGAATTTCCTCTGCAAATTGCATAGGATTTTGGGGAAAAGGAGGAATGGGGATTGTGTTACAGAAAGTCATGAGATGGGAATTTTCTTGGAATGCAGTCCCTCCATTATAAGGGATTAAGACCTTGGGTCTAATACACATTAATTTATCTTGGACACTACTTAAAATTTTAACTTGTTAATTTTGTTTATGACACTGAATTTTTTACCTTTTGTTTAGATTCTGCCAAGTGCTTAAATGATCATCAACTGTTTGCAACCAGCATTTCACCTTGCAACCTGATGATTCAGTTTTGTTCCATAATTTGTACTGGTTTCCTCCCACTGTTTCAAAACATGCCAGGGTTGTAAAGTCATTTGGGTGTAATAGGGTGGCATGGGCTCGTGGGCCAAAAAGGCCTATTAGCATGCTGTATTTCTAAATTTAAAGTCAAAATGAACAGTTTCCCCATAACTAATGGAACATCTACTGTATCGAGCTGTTCATGAATAACACATAATATTGTAATGTATTTGTTGGGCAAACAAAGCATTCACTTCTTCTTGTCTGCTAAGGCCATAAGCAATCAAATTATAAAAGTTAAATGAGGGGTTACAATAAATAATGTAAAATGGATAACCGAGGAACTGGAAGATTCTGAAAGTGCGGAATTTGCACATGATTGGTTTGTTAAGGAGGATGACTGGATTGTGGGCATGTTCATGTTTATGGGATGGTTGGATTTCCTTAAGTCTTGTTCCCTGTAACCTGGATTGTTTCCATTATCTAATGATTGGCTTGTTAGCACATTTTGAAAACATCAAGTGATTACAAAATTTATGATGTTTAATTCTGCTTTTAATCTTTAGTTTGTTGAAGTGTTGGCATTTGACTGAATTTTTTGGAATTGTCATCTCAACTCTGCATGTAATAATTCTCACTTACAAATGTTAAATTGACATTCTATTTTCAGTCAATGCAAGGACTGAAATAATTTTAAAAGGGGAGGAGGCTAATTTGATCTAAATGAATTGATGTTAGTCTAACCATGTTGAGGCTTACGTCATAACTAACTTGATGGGCTGTTTCTACTTTATGTTGGAATAATTGGATTTTAATTTGATGATGTTTTCATCTGACAGTGTTAAATGTATTGACCTTTGGAAGATAAATGAAATAATTTTCTGAAATCTGACACAGTACATTAGAAGACAAAATAGTCCTCTGAGTTGGTATCCCAATCACTGCACATGGATCCAGCTTGGTTGTTAGGAAGATTAGTTCTTTTTATAACTTTTAATGAAAGTTTTTGTGCCAGCATCTTGTATGTGGATTTTTGTTTTGTGGGGTTCCAATTGAAATATTTGACAGTGTAAGTATTTTTCTCTGCTACTAATTAGAAATCTGTGACATTATCCCTAAATTTCTTTGATGGCTTAACTTGTTTTTCCACAATGTTTTTTTTCACGACTGTAACAGCCATTTTGGCCCATGTGAGAGTGCCACCCAATTGACCTACAACCTCTGTGTAGTGGGGTCGCTACTGCCACATCCAGGTTATAGCTCACAGTTATAGCTCCTGGACTGTAGCTCAAGGCTCGCGGAAGAAAGAAGACACGCACCCTGATAGAGTGTATTCGACGCCGACTTTATTCACGGGCAGCTCTGCCTTTTATAGTGAGCTCGGCCAGGGGCACCGGGGCATGGCTAGAGCGAGCCAGCCACCAGTTGGTCGGTTCCAGCAGCCAGGCCCCGATTGGTCCCCCTTGGATCCGCCGGCCGTGATTGGCCAGTTCCAATGGTGGCCTATGGAAATGGCCACCTCAGCCAGTGCGAGGTCTTGCTGGTCACTACGTTCAATAGCTATTTCCGGTGTTGGCCTGAGCTGTGGGCCGCTACATGACCCCCCCCCCTCCCCGAACAACCATTTTTTTATATGATCTTGAACTCTGAACATTGCCCAATGTTTAAATCCAAAATATCTATTTATATTTTGCCATAAACCTCAGGCTACAAACCTCTACTGTATGTATTCAATCCTAAAAAGCTTATTAGCTATGATCCTTTGTGTTCTTCAATTAACCTAAAGTTTAAACTCGTCAGTTTCCTTGAATCTTCCAGCCATTTATCTTCCTGATGGACAGGGAGTGTTAAGGACCACTTTCATTGATTTTATTTATAACTATCCCAAATTTAATTGAGTTAGGTGAGCATTCTTTCCCTTGAATTGAATCTAATTGACCTTGATTAACAGCTTTTCAAAAATGTTGGTGTAGGTGCAGCCTAAGTTGTCATCAGTGGCCTGTGGGACTAAATCAAGAGGACAGACGATTTTTGGCATGGACAAGCTGGACCTGTGGGCATATTTTTATGCTATGGGACTTGATAACTTTAATTTACCAATTAATAATGCTAGGAGGAATACTCAATTATTTGTCTTTGAAACTATCACTACATGGGTAGTGTTGCCATCTTGTCTGAGCCATTATTTCCTCCTGTTTAAGACTCTGAGAACCTGGTGATTTATCCTGTTTTAACAATGTTAGGCAATATGGTCTCCGACTTTCCTTCCCTCTACTCATCTGCTGCACTTACAATTGTTCGTTCTCTAAAACCAAATCTTGTAGTTCTGGGGCTTCAATTCATTTTTTTTAAGTTATTTTCTCTTTTAAAATAATCAGATATAGTGAGAACTTTGGCTGCTAAATTAATATTGAGTTCAATACCTTGAGGCATAAACTTAGTATGAAGTATGGAGCTTCATATAAATGCCAAGCTGAAAGCGACATTTGCGTTCTGTATACAAAATGTACTGATGGTGGACCTTAACGTTGTTTGAGCCTGCGCTGTGATTCTGTTAGATCATCTTGTACCTCAACGCTCCTTCCCTGTCAGAGCCCTATGTCCCTTGCTTCCAATAATCCATAAATATTGAACAAATCTACTCTGGGCTGTCAGTGGGGACCAGCATAAGCAAGGTGATTTTTTACTGTCACTTAATAAAACATTTAAAAAGTATCATACATGTGATATTTTTGCCTGCTGTAAGTATTGCCCGGCGTCCCTTACTGTAAGAGAAAACAAGAAAAAGAATTCCTTCAGTCACTGAGTGTCTGTGGTTTTCCCTCCCACATTCCCACACTCTCACAGCCTCTGCAGCCGTCCAGACCCACGTTTGATCCATCAGCAACCTGAGCTCTGGATCCAAATCTCCGTAATGACCAGAAAGGATTCAGTGCCTGAGACCCTTCGGGAGCCTTTCTTATCCTCAGAGTCTTAGCTCCAATACCTGATTTCCATGAACCAGCCTCCACCAGCCTGCAGCCTATGTGGGTCTCCCAACTGGAAGTTGACCACACCCTGTGTGGGTCCCTCAACTACTGGGCCCCTCGCTGGTCTGTGGTCACAGACCTCTAGGGGCCTTCAGCTGTTGAGCTCCTTGTTGGTCTCTCAATTGGTGTTAGAGCCAGAATTCAAAGCACTTTGTAACTTGGGTGCAATTTTTTCCAAAAATGCATTTTAAGTTTTTTTTTCTTTTAAAAGACAGATTTTCTTTCTCTGTGTGTTATTTTGTAATGTGAAGACTCCCTGAGCTATTGGAGAAATCTATCCATTTGATTTTGGGGTGGCTGTGTAAGGAAGGAAAAGGAATGAATAGAGATTGATGAGATGAAAGGGCTTACAGGATGACCATAACAAATTTGAACTCTATGTAGTTAATACCAGAATTTTGAAAATAATTTTTGCTTCAATTATATAGAGAATCCCAGAACAAGTTAATTTTTCAGATGAATCTATCTACATAATTACAGGACTGAATCGGCCTAACTTGACCATTTGCTGAACACAAGCTGCGGTCAATAATCGTGAAATTCTCACTAAGACCTTTGCCAGGAATATGATTCCTTATCATGGGGTACACAGTGTCAGGAACAAAGTATGTAAGCTTTATTTTGTGCAATATCATAGAAAAATATTTACTGAAGGAGAATGGCAGGATTGAACCTTGAGTTGGGTTCTTTTGAGTTGGGTTGGGTTCTTTTGAGTTGGGTTGGGTTCTTTTGAGTTGGGTTGGGTTCTTTTGAGTTGGGTTGGGTTCTTTTGAGTTGGGTTGGGTTCTTTTGAGTTGGGTTGGGTTCTTTTGAGTTGGGTTGGGTTCTTTTGAGTTGGGTTGGGTTCTTTTGAGTTGGGTTGGGTTCTTTTGAGTTGGGTTGGGTTCTTTTGAGTTGGGTTGGGTTCTTTTGAGTTGGGTTGGGTTCTTTTGAGTTGGGTTGGGTTCTTTTGAGTTGGGTTGGGTTCTTTTGAGTTGGGTTGGGTTGGGTTCTTTTGAGTTGGGTTGGGTTGGGTTCTTTTGAGTTGGGTTGGGTTGGGTTCTTTTGAGTTGGGTTGGGTTGGGTTCTTTTGAGTTGGGTTGGGTTGGGTTCTTTTGAGTTGGGTTGGGTTGGCTTCTTTTGAGTTGGGTTGGGTTGGCTTCTTTTGAGTTGGGTTGGGTTGGCTTCTTTTGAGTTGGGTTGGGTTGGCTTCTTTTGAGTTGGGTTGGGTTCTTTTGAGCTGAAGATAAAACCAAAATGAGCAAAACCAAATAATGAAGATTAAGGAGGTTGGTAAATCCTACTGCAGTGTTTCAAATTGCGTGAGTGCAAGTTCTGGTATATTTGGATGTTGGCTTGGAAAAGAGGAAAAAGCTCAGCTTTAAAAAAAAAAGATGTAAAGCTGAAGGTGAGACTAAGGCAGTCACCATCGGCCTTTGTTTTCATAGGTGGCAATCAACGAGAACTTGCTCGTCAGAAAAACGCAAAAAAATCCAATGAGCAAAGTAAGCGGAAAAGAAAGGATGATGGTTTATCGGCTGCGGCCAGAAAGCAGAGGTAAAACAAACAATATGAACTGAATTTATGAATGTAAGACAGTCAAACAGCTGATAGTCCAGAGCTGTGAAGAGGAAAGAATAGGCCCTTTCAAGCTGTCGTGTAAAATGGGGGAAACCGGGCAATTTGTCCGGTTAGCGCCCCAGATACATGACATTTAGAAAGGGTCCAACCCTGTCAGAACCCACCAGTCCCTGATCTACCTCCAACATAGTCAGGGAATCCAGTTAAACTTACTTAGCTCTTGTCCACAGGCAATTTGAACAGGAAAATGGCCGACTTGCTTATTCTGGTGATATCAGCACTTGCATGCGCGCGTCGCCGGGTAGCCAGCGTCTGAACGTCGGGCAGTACCGGTGAATGCGTGACACGTCATTATCCTCCTTAACTCGGCGGTCGGCAATTTAATGGGTCGATTCCCCCCTGCAATTTAAAAGGTGCTTCCAGTGCCTTTGCCCCAGTAATTGCACCCAGGTCCCAGGAGTGTGGCCCAGGTGCTGCAATTTAAAAGGATCTAATGTTATTCCAGCTCCTTTAATTGGGTGGGAGCTATCCACAATACAACAGAGCAATTGAACAAAATTGATGTCTGCTGGTTTCAGTGTGAATGTCCAGTATTATACTAAATTTTACGCCATGAACTGATAGGAATTCAAATACAAGCTGAATGTATTTATTGAACGTGCACAGTATTTGATTTTGCTAAATTAGATTGAATTGAACGGTCAAAGTTTTGAACCTCAAGAGCAAAGTTCAAAGAGGTGCCCTCTCTCTGTATTTTGTTTAGACACCATTTATAATTCCTTATCATTATCTTTATGTGTAGAAGTGTGTGCTGTAAAAGGTCCTCTCAGCATCTTTTTCAATGCCACGTGCTAACAGTTTGGTCATTTTACAGGGATGCTGAAATAATGCAGCAAAAACAAAAAGGAAATGCAAATGCAGAGAAGGCTGGTGGAGCGGGGACTTCACACTAACCAACACCTCTGATGCTCCTGCGCAGCCTTCGTGGACGGATGCATCTGACAAGCTATTCAGCTTTGCCTTCATATACTGAGCATAGTTAACACATTGGGTTCCGATACTTCAGAAAATTGCATTGTTGTATCTTTCCTATTGGATTATGCGATGTTTAATGCTGAAGGAAGGTGTCTCACGTATAGAATTGTGACTGATGCATGCCTTAGAGGAGCATTTTCTTCATTGTATAATTCACTAAGGTTTCTTTCCAGTATGAACCGCAAAGGTGCTTGCATTTGGATTTATGTGACCAACCTTGTATTTTTGTATCAGTGCTAACGCCTTTAAATTCTGTTTTAATAAAGGCTGCATTTAAGTTGACAAAGCTGGGTTTAGCTGCTTGTTTTTAAGTTGCCTTTAAAGCTTTGCCATTCTTGAAGCATCTTTATTCTGCCCCAGTGACCCAAAGATAGAAAGAGACCAGTTCTCAACGTGATTCATCATATTTTCTAGTGTGATGGATAATATGAGAAATTCATCTTTTTTTCTTCTTTTGAGGGATTTGCCACCAGCCATATAGTAAGATGTGAATTGCATGCTTGTCTGTAAAAGAGTGCAAGGAGAAAGAATTGCTAGACTAAGCTTGGAAATCAGATTTGCAACAGAAAAGAGTTGTCTTTAAGTGTCGTAGTGGAATTGAGGCAGTAAAGGTTGTGTTGAGTAGAAGTATTGATGATGGGTCATTTGCTTTTCTAAATCATCTTTTGCTCTGGATATTTAATGTGGGCTATTGCCACAGTGTGGAATTCATAGCCTCAGTAGAATTATGATTCTGCATTTATTTGGAGTGATCTGATTAGTTCATCGGTGATGATGTGTGGCCTGCTGAATGTAAGATATTTAAGGCCAGATAAGACCTTTTCTGTAAAGGAGGCAACTTGAGAGAGTGTGATTAAATTGGGTTAGACACTCTTTCACTGATTTGTTAGGACAGATATTTTGGGGAAACAGATCAAAATTGGATCCTTGTGCTTAAGAAAACAAGTAACACAAAGTAAAATTGTTTCGTGAACGGATGGATTTTGATGGGTTAAATAGTTTTTTAATCAAAGAACTATCTTGGGATCTATCTCCATTTTCATATTTGCATGCTGTTATATACATGCTGTACTTTAGAAACAAAGACTTGGCAGTTTTTGGCATTAAATTTCTTACACAGGCAACTAGTTTCAGCTTTTAGCTGCAGCTCAATTTGTAGATTTAACCTGCCTCTTCCCACTATTATCTGTTTGACTTATTCAGTTGATTTAAATCAGTAACTGATAAAATGCCCTGTAAATACTAGGATTTCTGTTGTAAAAATTAATCGTAAAGGAGAGGTGACCAGTGGTTTTATTTTCTTGTATATTTGTCCCGTTAGGCCCATGTAAAAATAAAATGTAAAGCTTCATAGGGCAGGAAGTTAGTTTCTTCAGTCTCATTGGACTAATTAATAACTCCTAAAGCAAATATGTTCATATGTGGTTATTGACTTAAAGTTGAGCATTGCTAATGGTCATAATTGAGAGTTACCAAGTGTCTTTCTTGAACAAGTTAAAAATGCTGCTGAGAAAGCTTCTGGTAAACTGTCAAAACCCTTGATTTTTTATTTGTGGGAGGGGAGGTTTGGAAAGGATCAGCGAGAATATTTAGGTTTTGAGTTAGTGCTTTCCTTCCTGCACTGTTCTTTTGTCACCTGACTTAACTTTGCTCATTTATACATGTATATTAAAAACTTTTTGAATACTGTATTCATTTTCTGACTCTAATTGAAAGTACTGCTACGACTTTGGCCAGAGAAGGTCATACTGGAGGTGTTTTGGAATTTGCTGGTAGCTTTGTTAATTTACGCTGTGCACAGCGCCCTAATCACAGTTTTAAAATGCAGATACTGGTGCATGTTCAGTGACTTGAATGAATTGCTGGACAGGTGATATTCAAGCAATTACTAGAATTTGGGGAAAAAATGGCTTGGAGGGACTTAATTCTATGCCAGAAGAGCTGGTGTGTAGTGTCTACAACTGGCTGGTTAAAAATAAAACTGAAGCTCTGGTTTCTTCCCAAAACAAGAAGCCATGTTTGTTCTCTAGTTAAAATGGACGGTTTCACTTGTTAGCAAAAGCTCAGTCAGATTCCAGAGACTGTTCCCATTACCAGAGGAATGAAAGAGTTGAAAACAGTTGGGTGATTTGCTTGTTACAGGTGACTGTAATATCCCAGCAAAGAACAAATATTCAAAATAGAGATGAAACACACTCAATACTTTAAAGTTCGTTGTTCCTGACTACTTGAACGCTGGCAGATAGTGGAAAAGTTTAATAGAAGGGTAATTGCTTACAGAAAAGCAACCAATGGAAACAAGTTTAAAATTGGAGCCTGAAGTTGACCTTTAAATAGCTCGTTGGTTAATGTGTCACATTTCTACATTCCACCATGGGATTTTTCTCTGTATAAAGTTCTAAAGAAATACAAGTTATTTTATAATCTCAATTTTGTAAATCCTAAGATTTGAATTACTGCCTTGTGTCTTTGAATAGCTAAGTCACCCTAAAATATGTTTGCCTTTAAATTAGCAAAAGTTCCACATTCCTTTTAAAATTAAATATCACATATCTCAGCTAAAATTGACCAGCTGTGTGCAGAACTTTCATGGATATTTATATATCATTCTTAGTTTTAAACAAAGCTGGTCTAGCATGAATCCAGTTTCCTTTGTGATACAAGTCAAAACTTCAACTTGAAATAAGTTCTTTATATTTAAAGGATCTCTATGATTCATATTGCTCAGTGTGTCGTCCTTTTTATACTATATGGTATGCCATTTATATCCTGGTGGGTTTTTTTTAAAGTAGAAACTTGTAGCGATCCTTCATCATCTTCTGACTTCCAGTTATCTCAAGGCATGTGACAACCTCCATTCAAATCCTCTGCATTGCATTGAAATGTCAGCCTTGATTTTGGGTGCACAAATCTCAAGTCAGAGTTGAGCCCATCCTTTTCTCTAGTAGTACAAACTGAGCTAAGATTACTAGACATTTGTTAATAAAGGGTCTAAAATTAAATTGGCACCAATCAAAGAATTTGAAGTATGAAATGTTTCATCTTGTTGCCCTTAATGTTCATCCTAACTCTTGGCTGCACTTTGAATAAATAAATGCAATATACTTGGTGAACTGAAAAAATGCAAAAGGCCTGACCATACACCTGAACAAATTAAATTCTGCTAGAATTGAACCCCAGCTCTTGGCAGAGATATCACTTGCCCTTAGAACTAACATAATTTTGCCAATGGATAACTTATAGTTCATACTTTTATTAAAGGGATATTTTGATGTAGAATATATTCCCATTCCTGCCCAAAATGAATTATTTAAGCACAGCTCTGCGTATGCGGTTTTTTTTGCGATTAATGCTCTTTTTACAATATTTTTGAAAAATCACTCATTTTTGAGGCAATTTTTCTTCTCTCGCAATTTGTTCAAATCTTGATTCAAGCTCAACATCTCTATGCTAAAATTCCTCTCAAAACTCAAATATTGTGGATGTGGTTTCCAACAGCTCACACATGTTACAGCACAGCATGTTATGCTCTATATCTGTGAGAATATTCATTTAATCAATTTGAATTTGTCACCATTCCCTTCACTTGAGAGTTCCTCTTTTGTCAAATCTATACTCCACGGATTCTGCACTAACAACATTTTTAGCTGGAGTTACAGATTTGCTTCCCCACAACAGCACGAGATGTCTGACTTCCGAGAACCCCCTTTTAACTGGTTGCTGAATTACGATGAAAACGTCTTTGTTTATATCAATGTAACGTGGCAAATGTGGAAGCAACTTGCCAAATCTGGAGAAGATGAGGTGACCAAGGAACTCGTGGTCATTTGAAGAGTGCCGGTGGAAATGCAAGGTAAGAAAGAGGCTTCAGGCAATTTAGCTGCTGGGTTAAAAGAGAAAGAAGCAAAGCTTTTTAAGGAATGTGCTGGGAGCATCATTGCTTGCTGAAACTTTCAGTGAGCTCCTGCTATCTTCAATCCTGAGCATACTATTGTAGAGCAAGGTAAAGAAGTAGATGTACAGGTTCAAAAGTATATATACTTACAATCATAGGGCTGTGCACCACAGAAATACCTCTATACTGTGAAAGATTTATATGACATTTGCACTAAACCCCAGATCTGTATCCTATTTCTTGTTTTGAATGTAAATCCACTACCACTTTTGGCAGATCCTGGATATCAATCTTTTGTAAACCTTCCCCGTTTATTAATTTTTTTCTTAAAGCAATGCTCTCTCATTTCCTAGACGTGGAAATTTTTCTGACTGCCCCATCAATGCTCTTGTATTTTTTTTTACCTCTAGTTTACTCTTCAACTGGTTCTGCCCCAGGGTAAACAAACCCAGTCTCCCCGTAACTTGAATCCAGGCAACATCCTGCTGCAAACATACTTTACATGATACTTCCACCACCTGCCCAATTTCATTTCCTAAGATAACACCAAGTACTAACCTATCTCTGATAGAACACTGCATAATTGTATTAAAAAAAACTCGGATGAGACCTACTTACATCCCATCTCAGCCACTTTAACAATAGCAATCCCAGTTAATTTGTGGAAGTTATAATATAACCCTCGTGTTAGGGCGGCACGGCATAGTGATTAGTGCAGTGCCTTTACAGCGCCAGCAATTGGGACCTGGGTTCGAATCCCGTACTGTCTGGAAGAGGTTTGTGCATTTTTTTTCACAGCATGAATTAGACAAGAAATTTGGAGGAAGGTTTCAAGAACATTAAATTAAAATTTAATTTTTAAAAATTTTAGTCATGCAGCACTGTGTAACAGACCATTTCGGCACAGGAGTTCGTGCTGCCCAATTTACACCCATTTAATCAACATCCCTGGTACGTTTTGAACGGTGGAGGAACTTTTCTTTGGCTTAGCTTCGCGGACGAAGATTTATGGAGGGGTATGTCCACATCTGCTGCAGGCTAGTCACCAACGAGCATTTTCTGTTTTCGACACGACATTGAGTTTTTGATTTTTGTCCTTATCGTTAGCCAGCTTACCTTTTGTGTAAGTCGCATTATCAGTGCCCTTGACCTACTGGTAAAGAGGATTTGCCTGGGTTCTCTGGATTTTAACTTGGTAGGCTTGACTGAGCAAATCTCTACTCTATTGGATGTAGTGGCTCTTTGGTACCAGTAGATGGAACTAAATCAGTAATATTTCTTGCATAATCTGGGATGTGGATGTCTGATAATCTAT
Organism: Narcine bancroftii; assembly: GCF_036971445.1. Lineage (NCBI taxonomy): Eukaryota > Metazoa > Chordata > Chondrichthyes > Torpediniformes > Narcinidae > Narcine > Narcine bancroftii. Next base: position 52,674,164 of record NC_091482.1, on the reverse strand, counting down.
TGCTTATTATTGTCCTTGAACACATGGTGGAAAAAAAAACCTTCAACTGTTTCATTTATTGTGCAATGTTGATGGATAGACTGTAACAAGATTTAGGCCCAAAGGTAATGTAGTTTCCAAATCTGTAAGGTTGGGAGAAAGCTTGTCTCCATGATCTGGTGATGTAATTTCCAAATTTGTATGTGAATATCACTGGATTTGGAGTTGCCGTCGGAGTAGCCTGGACAATTGATGGTGCATCATGTCGATGGTCCACACTACTGCTATTGCGCAACAGACAGAATGAATGCTGCAGATTATTCCTGAGATGCCAATTGAGGGCTACTTAGTTGTGGATGACGATGAACTTCCCGAGAGGTTTTTTTTTATTTGCAACATGATAGATTCTGGCCATTTTAAACCTGTGCCACCCAAATTAACCTCTAACCCTGTATGGTTTGGAGGCTGGGAGGAAACCAGAACTCCTGGGGAAAATGGACAAACTCCTAACAGACAGTGCCAGATTCGAACCTGGGTCGCTGGCCCTGTAACAGTGTTGAGCTAACCATTAAGCTCTCCTTATCCAGACAAGCGGGAGGGTAGTCCATCACATTCCTGATTTGTCCTTTGTCCATGGTGGTAAGGCCTTGGGGGGCACCAGACAAGCGGGAGGGTAGTCCATCACATTCCTGATTTGTCCTTTGTCCATGGTGGTAAGGCCTTGGGGGGCACCAGACAAGCGGGAGGGTAGTCCATCACATTCCTGATTTGTCCTTTGTCCATGGTGATAAGGCCTTGGGGGGCACCAGACAAGCGGGAGGGTAGTCCATCACATTCCAGATTTGTCCTTTGACAATGTGGTAAGGCCTTGGGGTAACAGAGGCAAGTAATTTCCTATGGGTTACCCAATCTCTGACTTGTAAGGTATTGGTGGCCAATCTGGATTATGGTAAATAGTGACCCTTTCCCACCTCCCAGTCTCTTGATGGGAGGGAAACTCATCAGTGATTACATTTGACAATGAAGATTTTGTTTCCTGAACACTTCTGGGTGTATTTTATGGATTTTGGGCTGTTGATCACCAAAATCACCTTAAAGTTTTCCTATCGTGTACTAATTTCTAGATGCAAGCTATTTTTGATTTCCTCTCTTATTTTAAATCTACTAATATATTTCTGTTTTGATCAGTCCAAGATGCCTGGGCAAGCACTCAGTGCAAGTGCTATGTCTTAGCCCTGGGTGTGCTTCGTCAAGATAGATATAGACAGGCTATTAAAGCAGCTCATCTATACAGATGCTGTGCATGTTCTTCAGATTTGCTGTATCACATAGTATGTTGGAGAAACATTAAATGAACTTATTGAATTTAGCATGTTTAATTGCATGTTGCCCAACTAATGAGAGGAACCCAGGGTTTGTCTTGGTCACCAATTTTACAACCAAAGTAGAGATCATAGGCTTTCTTAATAAGTGCAGTCATGCTGTATCTTTGAGCCTTAAGCATCTACTCACCACAAATGTATCGCAGCTGTGGTGACACTGATGAGACATTTCTGTTGTATTAAATGTTCTTAGAGACAATAAATGCTATTGTTAAGTGCATTGATTGTTCTATTGCCTGAAGAAACTTCTGTCTGGAATGACTGATCCCATTTTTGAAAAGCTCTTGCTATTGGGAAAGATAGGCAGGGATAGATTTCCTTGAATCAAGAGGATGTTTGGAGACAATTGACTGATGTAAAATGAGGCACCTTAGATTGTAAAGAAGAACCTGTTTCATGAATAAGGATTTGAAACCTTCCACTTGAAAGATACAGAAACCTGCATTATAATTGGTACACCCCATGGGCTATGTAATAAGTATGCTGTCACAACTGACAAACCACTCTTGTCTTTCAATTATACTTGCAGACTTGGCACCTGTGCATGGGTATTTCCTTCTAAGCAGTGTTGAAGATAGTGTTAGACTGCCAAATGCAGGTTCAGTCATTGAATACCTCCTGATCTGGACAACTGTTAAAGAAACTGGGATAAGAAAAATAGAGGCCAACCATGTGTGAAAGAAGGGAACCCAAAGGTATGAAGCAGCCAGTCTTCCAGAGTCTGAACTTGAAAATTTTAACTCAGTGGCTGTTTTCAGGGACTACCAACAAATACATATATTCAGTATTCCCATTTTCCAGGACTGGTTTTCTATCCAACCTCCAGCTAGTTCACACTGATGTTTGTACTGTAATTTTCCCATGGACCCAGTCTGGAGAATATATTATGGAAGGTTAAAAATAGCTGTAGTTCAAAGGGTTTTTGTAGAATATTTAATTCAATTTAATACACAGTGGCAAATATTAGAACCAGAATAATGTTAAGTTACAATATTCTCCAACAATAAGAATTGGAAGTGTGGAAACTTGCAGAGAGGTGGTTTAAATAATTAAGTCAACTGAAATTACGATTACATTTGAAAGGACAACCTTTATTAAATTCTAACAGGACAAGCAATTCCAAAAACGGTAATGTGCTGTTTGGCCCCGTCTGCACCAGTTCCAAAGGAATACGGCAAAAAGGCTGGCGGACTGTTTGTTGCGGGTACTGTGTTCTCAAGCTCTCACTATCAGAACCTCATGTTGGCCCTTGTGAGCTTTCATGTCGAACTGCAGGAAACAATGGCCCGGGCTCCTTTCCAGTCAAAAGAAAAGATAATGAATGCACAGGATCAATTTAATATATTTTAGCTTCTCCCAATTTATTTAACAGTTCTCCATTTCTAGAGGTATTCAATTATTGAGCTTGAATTTGGCAATCTAACACTATTTTCAACACTGCTTGGAAGGAGATACACCATTCCATTTTCCTGTCATTACTTTTGATGATTGGACTGGATGCATCAACCCTGTATCCCAGCTTCTTTAGTGTAGTTCAGTGATTTTCAACCTTTTTCTTTCCACTCACACATCATCTTAACTAATCCCTATGCCATCGGTGCTCTGTGATTAGTAAGGGATTGCTTAAGGTGGTGTGTGAGTGGAAAGAAAAAGATTGAAAAACCACTGGAGTAGTTGATAATTTAACCTCCTCGCTTTGTTTCAGAGGATCCTGAGGCAAAGGGTATCCTGACCATGGGTATCCATGGATGTTGCCTGACCCGCCAAGCTCCTCCAGCAGTTTATTGTTAAGATTCTTGGAACGCATTTGCCTGTGAATAATGTTAATTAATTAGTTTCATCCGACACAAACCTTACCAATAGCTGGAGAAGAGAAAAATGACATTACACATTAAGTCACTGTTGGTGTACAGGTAAACCCTGGGCTGAACCTTAAATAGACCAAGAGATACTAAATTTCTGGGAAGTGATTACTGGCACAACCATGGTTTTTTTTTTAAATAGAATGCCTCCACTTGAGTGCCAACCCCAAATAACTCAAATCCATTTCAGTTGCTTACAGCCAGAAGTGAATGTGCAGATCAGTGGTGGAGCTAGAGGGGTGCAGGGGAAGCATCAATTCAACAATCTGATTCCTTACCCCGGGCTGATGCTGCCACCGCCCAGTGTGGCCCTCCATTCGACCACTGACTCGCCATTTGGTATGTGTGGTGGGACCTTTTTTTCCACGTGCTCACTCCCTCTAACTTTAGAACCTGGCTACGCCCCTGGTGCAGCTGAATATAGTTCAAAATAATTGCAATAAATTCAGATTCTAATCGCTGTTCAACTGAACTGATCATGCTATTTCAGATTCCTTAATTTATTTTACATTTGTTTAAAGAGTCAAGTTTTACACTGGAAAAATTGCCTCTAATTCAATATGTACATCTATAACTATCTTCCCTCAATAATGTACATTATCTGCCAAATATATTGGCTATAAAATGGTGATGCTCTCAAATGAGAGTAAAGTTTGCAAAAGGGTGATAATATTTTGTGAGCACATCACAAATCCCACGGATCACCAGCGAATAGATTGCAATCCACCAAGACAGTTCTACATTTTACAGCAATTGTTCATCATATTTTTCCCATCTGCTGGCAATAGTTTCAACACTGGTTCGCTTTTCCTGGTGCTTGCATTCTTCTTGGCTTCTCTGTGAGAGAGAGAGAAGAGGAAATAATGCAATACAATCAATCTCACTGGAGATGATCAGATTTCAATGACTGAAACTACAGTGATAAACTGGGGGGGGAAAAACACAATTGAAGGCACCCATATGATCCAAGAGTTGCTACAGTCCAATTTCTGTTGTCCCACGGCAGATCCTTTCCCTCATCCTATTGATCATTTCTTATTCCTAAATTTTCTTTTAAGGTAGAGTACAAGTGGTAGCATTTTGGGGTTCAATGCAAGTTTCCAGTTGGTAGCTAGGTCCATTTTTGCAATTTCTTCTGTGAAATTAACTGAACGTGACCCCAGTGCAGGGTTACACAGTCACCACTTAACAATGGCTCCATCAGCAAAGTTATATGGTCGGAGTGTGTGATTCGAGGAATGTTGTGCAATTGATATAGGGTTCTGTAGGAGGTCAAATGCAAGGGCAACTTCAGTTTAATGGCAGGGCTTGAAAAAAGGATTTGCATGTTGAGGGATCTGTGGGTTTAGCTATATAGCTCATTGAAAGTGGTCGCTTTCAAGGACAGGTGGTAAACAAGACATCTGGTAATGCTTCCCTTCACTGAGTAGGGTATTGAGTACAAAAGGAAGTCCTGCTGCAGCTATTACCAAACTTTGGTGAGGCCACATTGTGTGCAATTCTTGTTACCCATTACACAAAGAATTTGGAAAGGTAAAGAGGTTTAGCAGAACATCGCCTAGTTGAGAAGATATGAGGAGAGTGGACAAACTTGGGTTGTTTGCTCGGAGGCTGAGCCATCAAAATTTTTTTCCCATGGTAAAAACGACATAGTTGAGGACATGAGCAGCAAGGGGGAGGTGAGAGTTTAAGGGAGGTATGCAGGCAAATTTTTTCTTTAAATTGGTAGGTGCCTGGAACAGATAACCGGGAGTAATGGTGGAAATGGATATTGATAATGGCATTCAAACAGACAAGAGGTGGCGGGATATTGATCAAGTAAGCAGCTTTGCTTTAATTCCAACATGGACACGGGACTAATGACCTGCTTCTGTATCGTACGGCTCTATTTTCTTTTTAAAAAAAAATGGATTGACAATGTGCATATTTACAATAGTTGCATTTAATATTGTAGATGTATGCCTGATGAGCAATGTGACCTTACCTGGCCAAATGCAGAACAGCTTCCACCACATTGGTCCCATCCTTTGCACTCGTTTCACAAAACAGAGCACCGTAAGTCTGAAGAAAAGAGAGACATAGAATTAACTTTGCATTAATCTATATACAAAGCCTGGTCTCCATCATTATTATTTAATGGATTAACCTCTAATTTAAAGCACTCATAAACAAATGTCTAATACAGCAAAACCCCCCCATAATCTGACACATTGGAAGATGCCAGATGAATGAATTTTCCAGTTGCTTGAGATTGTGTGTTACACAATTGGCAAGATGGTCACTGGGGCGGGCGCCAATTTTAAACTTTCATTTTTTTTAAACCCACTTTTTATTTTGCAAGAATTTATTGTATTAGAAAGAAATGTCTCAATGTCTGAACAATGTTTTTTTTTAAATAACTTTATATTGGCATTTTCCTTAACAGTAGGAAGTAAAACAAAATTCTGTGGACACTCTGGTTGAAACTCAGCAGGTCAAACCGTGTCCTTTATGTAGCAAAGGCAGAGATACATAACTGACATTTCGGGCTTGAGCCCTTCATCAAAGTATGAGAAAATACCGGCGAGTGTCAGATCAAAAGAAGGGGGCGAGGAAGCAGGGCTGTGTAAGTTGAAATAACTGGAAAGGCAAAAATTGGGGAAGGGAAAGGTGAGCAGGTTTAATGAAAGGGAATGAAGTCAATGTTCACGCCATCTGGCTGGAGGGTGCCCAGACAGAAAATAAGACGTTGTTCCTCCAATCTGTGAGTGGTCAAGGTGACGCCATGGACAGGCATGTGAGCGTGGCAGTGTGACCTGATGCATCATCTCCCCCTCTTTTGTTCTGACACTTGCTGGCATTTTCTCATACTTTGATGAAGGGCTCAAGCCCGAACGCCAGTTGTCCATCTCTGCATTTGCTACATAAAGGACGCTGAGTTTCTCCAGCATTTTACATGTTTATTTTTTACATCCACTCTGCTAATCTGTATTGGCAATACAATGGTGATGTAAATATTGCACAGTTATTGAAACAATAAGAAATTCATACCATTGCTAGCTTTTCTCCGTGGGCGGTCAATACAGCACCATGAGGCATTTCATTTCTTAAATCTATTTTATTCCCAATTAAGATAATTGGGATGGGACCAGCAGTTGAATTCTGAAAAGTACATCATTCATTACTTTATTATGAGCAAAGGTCTAGTTAGCAATAATATATAATGAAAAATAAATTTGAGACACTTTGGGGATCAGCTGTTCTTTCATTGCAGGTGCTCGTATTTTCAATGTTTAAAAAATATTGCTAGAATTTGGAGCTCTTAGTAGTATCCATAGCAGCAAAGAGATTCTTGGGGAAGCAGCTGTAGAAGAAGCGAACCTGGATACAGTAAACTTCCCACTGTTGTTCAAGAACTCCCCATTCTAAAAGGACAAGCTTGCACTGACCTCAAGTTTAAAAAAAAATTGGCATTAACATCGACTTCTTCAGTTTCCAATAGACACCCCTCCTCTGTCTTCATTACTCCAGCTCCCTTCCCCATTCAGATCTACCCTTCCCCTTATCCCGAGATTTTTTTCTCTCTTCTACCCTCTATATCCACCTGTTGATCTGTGCTCCTCCCCCTTCCTCCCTTCAGCTCTACCTTATTAAATCTCAAATAGGATGGACAAGAGAGAGAGACTGTAGATGTTGAGTATTTGGATTTTCAAAAGGCCTTTGATAATATGCAGCACCTTAAGATGAGAGCCCATGGAGGTACAGGATACAGCCCGCGCTGGCCGAGTATGGTTAGTGGTTAACACAACGCTAATATAGCACCAAACCTCGTGTCTGCATGGATTTCCCCAATTCACTCATGTCCAATTTTAACCCAAAAGGTAACTGGAGCACCTGGAGGAAACCCAGACACGGGGGAGAACGTACAAGCCCCCTACAGACTCCAACGCAGGTCACTGGCAGTGCAGTGGCTTGGTGCTAACTGCTACACTAACCATGGAGCCCCACATGTTGAAAATACTCATATGAAGCAGCATCTTGTCAAAGGGTAGGTGAAGGTAAGAGGAAATAAATCACCCATGCTCCACAGTTTCATAAATCCTCAAGAAGTTTATTGCTACCTTACTGGAAATACAAGCATGGCAAGAGGAGTGGAACTGTTTTGTAAATTCTTTTTTTTGTGGGGGGAGAGGGTGGGATTTGGCATTTCGGGCTTGGCCAGCATTTAATGCATATTCACTTCAAGGAACTTCCCAATTAGTAGCAACAAAATGATAGAATGAGCATCTTAGAGAGGAGATTGGGGGAAAAGGGAGAATTTAAACGCCAAAACAGCAGCAAGTGCCAGAAACCACATATAGTTGCATCTCAGTGTTTTAAATGAAGGACCATTATTCAGAAATCCCAATGGGTGGTTATTTGGTCAATTTCAGTCCTCTCTTGAACTCTGCCAGGGGCTTCCTTTATTTTAAAAATTACCCAACAGGACAATGAATTTTCAATAAAGTTTGGGCATTGATGGGACAAACATCCAATAAACAAGGGAAAACTGTCCGTTTGTGAACTTGGATGTGCACATCACCAATTCTGAAGTAAGACATTGAAAATGTCCATTTGTAGAACAAAAAGATTGTCATTAACGAGCATTTGATCTTGAACAACTCATTAGGGTAGGTGCTGGATCTTCAGCATAGGCCCAGAAGATGTTAATGAAGGGATGAGCATTGGCCAGGATACAAGGTACGAGATGTATAACTAGGTTTTGAACAAAATCTTCATGGTAAAATATGAAGACATTTCAAGCAGAACGAGGTGCAAGACTGAACAGTTTAAGTTGTACCTTAATTTCATCAATCCATTCCCGAACATTCAGGAAACTAATCTCTGAAGTCACATCATACAGCAATAACACACCGTGAGCTTTTCGGAAATAAGACTTTGCAATACTGCGGAACCTTGAAGTTGTAGGAAGAAAGAATTTGTCACTAACAAGTATTTGAACTAGAACACTTCACAACCCTGGGAGCTGTAGTTTCAGCTCAGTCCTGGAAGATCAAAGCAAAATAGATTGAGGAATTAAGCCAAACAATTGCATCGGTTGTAATTTGACTTTGCATTTGTTCAAATCGCAGAACAAACAAATTACCCCAGACCAATTGAGAAACCATTGCACATTTCTAATAACTGCGCTCATTTGCAGATCTTCAATGAGTTTTAACATGTACCTGCTAATACACACATTTAAAAGCCTTTGTTTGGGTACATTTTTTTAAAAAACTCATGAGTAATGGAAATAGTCCTGTGCAATGAGTTTTATAATTAAACTTGAAGTTGTCTCTCCAAATATATTGAGGTATATGTCTCAAAAAAGTTTAAAAGGTGTACTAAAATGTCCTTCAATTGGCCTGAGACATAGCATGTGTTTATATCTGCAGTATACAAATGGAAATTGCATTGAAAAAATGCTTTTTAAAAATGTGTAATGAACCTTCAGATTTCATTGATGTCAAGACTCCATCCCATCTTGCAGAAGTTTGCTATTTTTTTCTAAAGTACAATTCAAGAGATTGAATTGGTTAGTGTAGCAGTTAGCGACCAAGCTTTAAATCTAGATCTCTAAAGAACTTGGGCTTCCTTCCACCCTTCAAAATGTATGGAGGTTATAGGTCAATTGGGCCAAAAGATCTGTTACCTGCTATATGTAGGAAAGAAGATTCCTCTACAAAATAATAAAAGACTACCTGGGGCGTATCTTATTCCCAACCATCACCTTCTCCAAAAATTGAAAAACGCCAAGTTTTAATTCCACTAACAAGTTGATCAGGACCTTCATCTGGAAAACAGCTTACTGTAATTTTCCCTCTGCACTACCCAATTTGGGGGAAATATTAATCACACCTCCATTATCCCTCGAGCTAGAGGGAGATACGGCATGGTATTATTTAAAATGAACACGCGTCTCTTGGATAGGTTTGCTTGCAATGGGAACAAAAGACAAATCAATTCTTTCTTTAATTGGCCTGGGCTTTAAATAATTTCTCTCATGAGATTACAAAGGGCCTAGACACACTGGGGAAATAATACATCAAAATCATGGGGCATTATGTGAGTTTGGAAATAAAATGTACCACTATATTTAAGAAATTTTATCCCCACATTATTTAAATCAGTGGTTCTCAACCTTTTTCTTTCCACTCATAATATGCCATAAGTGCTCTGATTAGTAAGGGATTGCTTAAGGTGATATGCATGTGGGAAGGGAAGGTTGAGAATCACTGCTCTGGACCCAATTTCCTATTTCCTTTGGAGTTTTGAAACCGTGCACATAACGAGTCAATTAGGGATGATTAAAATAGTGGTTTTCAACCTTTTTCTTTCCACCCACATAACATCTTAAGCAATCCCTGACTAATCACAGAGCATCTATGGCATAGGGAATACTTCAAAGTGGTATGTGAGTGGAAAGAAAAAGGTTGAGAATCACTGAGCTATACCCTTACTTTTCACATGACTGATTGTGCCACACATTCAGTACAAGTTAAATTATTTGCATCAGTGAATTATTTAAATACCGACCTAATCTAAAGCTTCAAGTAGAGAAACATACTTCCTCACTTCAAACAGTCTCCTTTACCTCTCCTGCCCTGCAGTGTCCCAGATCTGTAATGTGGCACTTTCACCATCAACCAATAGCTTCTTCATTTGGAAATCAACTCCTAGAAACAAACAGTTTATGTTCAAATCACTAGCTTCATATGAAACATATTTTTTTTTTTTTACAAAGGTACTGAAAAGAGTTAAATAAAAACTCGCCCTTAATGTGCTACGTCAAAAAGGGAATGCATTTTATTTTTTCAAAAACATTTGTCCTCAGGATAGGAAGAAACTTCCAAAAGGGGCAGCATTTTCTCATATTCCAGCTACTGATTTTGCAATGACCAAGTCTCTTCCAGAGCGAGCCATGGTGTGCAATTGGACTAGAAATATCAAGGAAGGATTCTTTTACTAAACTTGAGGTTTTAATAGCTTCTTTGTTAACTTAGGAATTAATCATTTTTTTAAAAATTAAATTCTCACATTGTCATGTCAAGATCACAAGGCTGTGCCACTCCTTTTCCCGGAATAGCATAGCTGGTCCTAAAGTTGTTCTCACGTGCAAGAGCACCTCCTGCAGGCTATGGTCAAACCTCATTACCGGGTCACTACTGGTTGTAGTTGTGTTTGTTTCTCTGGAGGCTGGGCAGGGGTGAAGGGGGATAAGAAAGGAAAAATTGGCCTTTCGTGATTGCCTTGGCTCAGACATCAGCTCTTTGGAATTAGGAGGTTGCGGGTTCATGGCCCACAGTTCTGAGACATGCACACAAAAGTAGAGCGGATGCTTCACTGCCACACAGGAGGAAATCTGCTCTGTCAGAGGTGCCATCCTTCAGATAGAATGTTAACTGAAGATGCCATCACTCCCCTCTTTGCTCAACATCCCATATAGAGCAGAACAGGGAATTTCTCTATTATCTTGCACAACCGCCACTCCTCTTCACTAAAATAATGAAGTCTCAATCGTATTGAGAATGCTGTAATCTTGCTGTTTAAAGCAGCCTCATTTCCTACATTGCAATAGCATTTTGGCCACCAAAGAATGCAACCATAACACAAGGCCATGATGGAAAGGAATGATATTCACACAAGTTCTTCCAGGTAAGCAGGCTGAAGGCAACCCTACTTCCCAAGATATCACACCCATTAAAAGACAAAGAGCCGGGCAACAGAGGAAAGAAAGTCAGCTTACCCAACGTGGTAGAAATGTGTGGTTTGAACTCATTCTTGCACAAACGCAGCAAAAAGCTGGATTTCCCTGAACCTGCATCTCCTGCAAGGACAAGCCTGTAGAGTGGTCCATCTCCCCTGAAGTTATTCTTCGTAGTGCCTTCTGTCTGAAATGTTAAAAATGTTAATGTAATATATAGCTCATTTTCCATGTAACTGTGGAAAAATATAACAAATAGGGTGGTGTGGTCAGCATAGCAGTTAACACAACACTATTGTAGCGCCCGCGACCCAGGTTCAAATCTCGAGCTATCCGTAAAGAGTTTGTTCTCCCCGTGTCTGTGTGGATTTCCTCTCTCGGTTTGAATCATACAGGGTTGTCGGGTTAATTTGGTGGTACAGGGTCTCGAGCAGGAAGGGCCTACATCTAAATTTTTTTTTAATTAAAACCTCACTCCATTCTCCCCTGTGCCACCTGCCTTCCAATACAGGAATGGAGATCTTGGGCACTGAAGGACATAACCATCGCCATTCACTGCAGTCTAGATCAGATAGTGACTGCAGGATTGTTTTGATCCACTTGCTGGTAAGCTGCTGAGCATTCCTGCAAAGATGGCATTCTGCTTAGACAAAATGGTTCAATTCAATGCACTTGATGGCAAAAGTACAGAGCAGCATCAAGGAGGCAATGCTACCTAAAAATGTGGGCCATGCAGAACAGGAAAAACAACATCACATGGGCTCTGCAAGTGGACTTGATGGAAACCAATAGATCTTGCAAGTGCAAAAGGCAGAAGGCCTCTTTATTAATGACACAGAAATCACTAATACTCAAGGTAGTTTGGTATTACAACCGCTACCGATCGGGCACTTTGCAGGCATGTGCATGCCCCTGAAGATGGTCAGTCAAGAGAGATGCAAGAGTTCATCAAGCAGACCTATTGAGATAAATCGAACATTACAGCACAGTACAGCCCTTCAGTCCTCAATCTTTTGCCAACCTAAATATTCCTACCAAATCCTTCTTACCTCATAATCCTCTATTTTTTTCTTTCAACCATGTGCGAGTCTCTTAAATGCTCCTAATGTTTCAGCCTCCACCTACAACTCTGCAAAAAAAAACTTTCCCCTGATGTCTCCCCTAAACTATCTTCCCTTCACTTTGTACAGACCAATATAATGGAATGAGAAGAGGTGGTGAGTAGGGATGCCTTCCCAGGAGAATTGGCTTTCCCAAAGCATTCAGAAGTCAAAGGAGATTATGTGCCCACAGACCCAAGGGATGTAGTGAAAGCAGCAAGGCAGTGATATCTCTGGAAGAGAGAAGGTACAAAAAGCACAATTAAAACATCCTCAGTATTCACAGGGCCATAGGATACCACATGCTGATTTATGGCAGCTAATGGGATGAGGAGTCTTGAGTAAATTGTATAGTTCATGGGTCTCCCAGGGACAAAGTAGATTCCAAAAGGTATCCATTTGAATTCTATTCTCCCAGGACCCAAAGAGGAGCAGATAAGCAAATGCACTCAGCACAGACGTAAAACATGAAAGTCCGCAGACACCGAGGTTGAAATAAAAACACAATGCTGGAGGAACATATTATCTGCGACCATCGACCATTCTATTCTTTTCCCCTCGTGTTCCCCTCCCTTTCACCTGCACTGGGGGTAATAATAATAGTGGCTAGTTAACCATCATTTTTGGGATGTGGGAGGAGGAACCATGCAAACTCCACATGGACAGTGCCAGAGGTCACAGTTCAGCCCAGGTCTCTATTGCTGCAAAGCTCTACAAGCTGCACCACACTGGCGTCTTTTTAGCTGCATTCCCACCATTCAGTGAAAGAACGTTTTAAATAACATTAGCCTCCCTTCCATTTCATTGTGTGAATTGTCCAGAATGGCTATATTAAAAACTGCATTGGACACAAGCATACAGCTAGTGTTGAATAAGCCAGTTAACAGCTGCTCGGGGAGTTGATGAATGACCATTTATTCTCTGTTACCATCATGCAAGATTAACTGAGAAGGGCTGACAGAAACCCATTATGTCTTCTATTGACAGCAAACTTTCATGCAAAGAAACATGACAGAGTATAGAGAGGTGTTTGGCAAATAAATTGGGGAAGGTTTGTTAGAGCAGGTCACACACAAGCACTTTAAAACACAGAATTTTTGCAAGAGAGCTCAGACTCCTGATGGACTGTCATTTGCAAAAGGCAACAAATGTAACAACAGGCAGTAGCAGCTTTGTCTGGAAAACAGAATTTACTGTCTGGAAGGTCATGTGATCTTTGCAGGCAGGGAGGCAAAAAAAGAGGCTTTGCTCTCAGAGAGAGAGAAAAAGACAGACAGATATTGGTTCCAGAAGGACAAGCTGCCAAGCTTTGGAAGATGGCCTGGTCGTCCGGTGTTTCCCTTGGAATAGGAGAAACAGAAAGGAACTCTGTGGTGACTGAAACAAGAAAAATTCTTTCTCTGAAAGCCAACACGAACCCTTCTGAGTGGTAATTTTATAATGGTGAATTTTATTAATGTTAACTTCTGTGCACAGTATAAGAATTGCCTACAACCAGTGAGATTGGACTGTGAAACAAAGAACTTTGCTGAACTTACATACACATGTGCTTAGAATTAGAAGGGGGTTAAATAGATTAAGTCAATAGAGATAAGTTAAAGTTTGATTCTATTTTCATGTTCAAAGATCATTAAAAGCAACTTTTGTTTAAGTAACTCTGTCATGGTGTATTTTTATTGCTGCTAGGTTTTGGGGTCCTCTGGATTTGTAACAAACACGACAGCAATTTTTCATGAAATACTTCATATTTTTCCATCAGCAGAAATTTTCCTTTAAAGTATTCAGAAACAGTTTGATGTGCTGCTGTTACGATATTGGGGATAGTGGGAGAAAGTCTGGTTTTAAACACAAAACCTTTGCTGTCGAGGCAAAAGGAAAAGAATAATTTATCCAGTGCTGTCTGTAAGTGGTCTTTGCATTCTCTGTGTTGGCGTGGGTTTACTCAAGGTGCTCCAGTTTCCTCCCACCTTTCAAAAACAGACAAGGTTTGTAGATCCATTGGTACATGTGGGCAGCACGGGGTTGTGGGCCGAAAGGGCCTGTCTACAAATTAAAAATTCATCAAGAGGGCTCTGAGCACTGTGGACAAATTGAGATATTTTGCGGACATTGTCCACAGAACACTCAAAGCTGCTGCACAGGTAGATAGCGTTGTGTAAACACACAATGCTGGAGAGACTCAGCAGGTCAAACAGTGTCCTTTATATAGCAAAGGGAGAGATACATAACTAATGTTTCGGGGTTGAGCCCTTCATCAAAGTGAGAAAATTCCGGTGAGCATCAGAACAAAAGAGTGGGAGGGGGAAAGGGGTGGCAGGGCAGAAGATGATACCTTGAAAAGGGGAGGGGACAGCAGCACTGAGGGGAAGTTGGGGAGGGGGGGTGAAAGCAGGGCTGTGTAGGTAAAAAGAACTGGAAAGGCAAGAAATGGGGGAGGGGGAAGAAAAGGCAAGCAGGTTTAATGGAAAACCATCTGGCTGAAGAGTGCCTAGATGGAAAATAAAGTATTGTTCTTCCATTCTGTAGGTGGTCAGGGTGGGATAGTACACAAGACATGAACGGACATGAGAGCGGGAGTGTGACCCAGAATTGAAACGGTTGGCCACTGGGAAGTCGGTGTGGTTGCTGATGGTGAGGAGGTGCTGAGCGAAGTGATCTCCCAGTCTGCGACCAGTCTCTCTGATGTAGAAAATGCCACAAAGGGTCACCTCACTATGGGAAGGATGTAAATACCTTGGGGAGGGTGCAGAGGAATTTACAAGAATGCTGCCTGATTTGGCTTTGGAGACCATGCCTTACGAGGATAGTTTAAGTGAACTTCGTCGTCTCACCATGGAGCCAAGGAGGACAAAGGGTGACCAGATAGAGCTGTATAAGATGATGAGAGGTATTGATCACGTGGGTGGCCAGAAACATTTCTGAGGGCTGAAATGTCTAACGTAAGGAGGCATAGTTTTAAGGTGCTTGGGAGTAAATGCAGGAGGGATGCAAGGTACATTTTTCCCCCACAAAGAGTGGTGGATGCATTGAATGCTCTGCTGGCAACCGCGGTGGAGGCAGGTATAACAGGATCTTTTATGAGACAATTAGATAGGTGTATGGAACTGAGGAAAATGGGTTATCCAAATGTAAAATTCTAGGCACAACCTGAGACCCTGTACTCTGCTGTAGATTTTTATGGTCAATGTCCCATCCAAAACCAGGCAGATTAAACAGCACTGAGAGATTTGTTAGTTGTTCTGTTGGCTGGTCTTTGAGGAAGCGGTGGGGGGGGGGGGGGGGGAAAGCAGCTGTTCTTTTGTGAACAAGTGCATGTGGTTTAATTTAAAAAAAAACATTTGTTTTAATTTGCTTGGAGGCTAACAATTAGCTGTATATTATTTAGAAAGTGAATGGCTCTACACAACTTAAATCGTTCAGTAACAAAAAAGTTCATCAATCTAGGCTTTAAAAGTGCTTATTGTTCTATTGATGTATTTCCCAACTGTATTAATCAAAGTACAGACATCAAAAGTTATAAGTAGTTTAATTGCATAGTACAACAGAGTGAAGACGCCAGGATGGATGAGAGAACACTTTCCTGTCAGTCCGTGTTTAGATGTTACCTTGGGTGAGAATGCTGGCAAACGCCTGCGGGAAGATGCCGTAGAGCTGCAGCGGCTGACGGGCCGCGAGGGTTTCCTGTTTCTGGCGAGGCCATCCAGCTCCATCCTCACGTCTGGCATCTACAGAACCAGAAAAAAAGACAAATTCACAGACCCAACAACAAGGAGGACAATGCCCATTGGTGTACCCATTGCAAGTTCAAAACATTGCTCAAAAGAATCGCCTTTTCTCCCCCAACAAAAAAAAAGATTAGACAGACAGCATGGTGTCCTGTGCGGCCCAAATCACTAACTAACCTATAAACCCCGTATGATTTTGAAGGGTGGGAGGAAACCAGAGTTCCCGGAGGAAACACGTGGAGATAATGGGAAAAATGTACAAACTGATAAGTGCTGGATTCGAATAGTGTTGCACTAACAGGTTTCCCTTTTTGCCAATCATTTTGGATGTTAATTTCCAGTTTCCTGATGCAGCAATATTCCTTGTTCTCTTCCATACAAATGCCTCCATAGTTTATCATTTGTATTCACCCCAATCTAGTAACTTGTCCCAAAGCACTTCCAAGGGGCATTTTCGCAATGCAGCCATTCTACATAAAGAAGCATCAAGGCTGGTGGCAGTGTAAATGTCAGGATGGTAAAACCGAGCTGGGTCTCCCCCTCCAGGTTTCGTTAAGCAAGGGTATTTCACCTAAACTTGCAGTCCAGATACCAGTGTTTTAAATGAAAATGCGATTCCACTTTTGCCCAGAATTGGTGCAATGCAGACGTCATGACTGGAGGATTTGGCAGAGATGAGGAGTAGCAAGGCAACGGAGGGATTTGAAAACAAGAGGAAGAGTTTTAAAGCTGCTTAACTTGAAGCCTACAATGGAAGGCCGAGAGTAGAAAAGGGCAGTTAGGAATCAGGATACGACCTGAATTCTGAAGGAGTTTTAGAAGGGCAACGAATCAGACAAAACCCCAGTGAGCGTTTGGATAATCAAATCTAGAAGCAGCAAAGACACACATCAGAGTTTCAGTACCAGGATGGCCAAGGTAAGGTGTTAGGGGTGAAGCAAAATTCTCCAGCTGTTGTGATTGTCTGGTTGGAGGATGCCCAGTCAGAAGATGAGGTGTTGTACCCCAAGTAAGGTGTTAAAGAAGAAAGTTAGCCAATGCTGCGGTTGAGAGCAATGCACAAACGCGCTGGAGAAACTCCGCAGATTGCTCAGCCCCCATAGGGAAGGTAACCAACCTTTCAGGCCCTGTCGAGTTTGGCCAAAGTAAGGGCAAGAGTTGATCTCAAAAGAAGTGGAACTACATTTTCCAGGTGACGAACAGAAGCTCGAAAGCTCAACAAGGGATACGAGGTTGCGAAGCTCCATCTTAATTAAAACAAATTACAGCCAGAAGTGGAACTCTCTGCCCAATGCAACACTGAAGGCTGCATCCCTAAATATATTCTTGAATAATAGGGGATTTAAGGGATACAGGGAACAGGCAGCTAAGTGGAGCAGAGCCCACAATCAGCCATGATTTAATTGAATGGCAGAGCAGGATCAATGGGCCAGATGGCCTACTACTGATGTTCCAAGACTGATGGTCAAGTTAGGCAAACTTTGTACCAGAAACAAACGGAGCACCAGCTTCAAGATTTAACTGACAACTCAACAAAACCTCAAGGAATAATTAAATTCTGAGCAAAGAGCTCAGTAGTGTTCAAAACATACTGGGGGCTGTAGGTTAATTGGCAGCACAGACGCCTGGGCTGAAATGGCCTGTTCCCGTGCTGTGTCTAAAAAAAATCTAAATTGAAAAGAGTGGATTCTCTTTATAAATATGGTTGCTCATGCAACAGTCACGTCTCTCACCATTCAACCTATGCATTCATAAGCAATTGCTCATTGCTTAGATAATCTGGAATGAATCTCAATATAATTTGTGATTACACCTTGCACTGCTAGCTGCACTGCAGAACCAATTAACATACCCATGTTTATTTGAGCAATTAATTTTTACAGCTTTAATGTCTGGCTCGGATGTTGTTTCTGCAGCTTAGTTGACAGAAAGGAATGTGGAACAGCGAGTTTCCACCAGGAGGAGTCATTGAGAAAGTAGTTGAAACCATCAGCTGATAATGAAAGGTGCGTCTGACATAAACAAATCACTGTAAGTCATTTGGGCCCCGAAGGAAAGCAGATCCCCTCACCTCTGCATCAGATGCCACGTAAGAGTAGCTATAGTGCATGGTTTCACGGGAATCATTGCTGTGATCACTGTCGAAATCATCTGAAGAATACTCTGCCACATCCTGGCCTGTGGACACACCACTGTCCAAGTATCGATTTGCCCAGTTTTCCACTGCAGATATCCTGTGCCTGGATTCATCGTTGTTCAAAATCATGGAGTTCACGTCATCATTGGAAGCACTAAAAGGTGATTTATACGGAGAAAATTTGGTTAATTCACTCCAATCAGTCTGGGCTGCATTGTCTCATAATCGATGAAACTACCCAAGCACTTCCTGTGGTCTGATGTTTTGCAATCTAACCATTGAAGAACTATCTCCTCTTTTTCCACATGCATCTTTCAACATCTACCCTGTTCAAATCATTTGTAGCAATTTGGAGAGAAATTTTCTCCAGGACTCCAGTCTTGAGTACTGTGTACAGTTTTGGACACCAAATTATAGGAAGGATATAAACAAAATAGAGAGAGTGCAGAGAAGGTTCTCGAGAATGTTGACAGGATTTCAGGGTCTGAATTATAGGGAAAGGTTGGGCAGTTTTCTATGGAGCGTAGAAGATTGAGAGGGGACTTGATCGAGGTGTTTAAGATTTTAAAAGGGTCAGACGGAGTAAATGTGGATAGGCTTTTTCAATTAAGAATGGGGGAGATTCAAGCTAGAGATTGAAGGGGGAAAATTATAAGGGGAACATGAGGGGAAATTTCTTTACGCAGAGGGTGGCGGGGATGTGGAATGAGCTTCCGGCCGACGTGGTCGAGGCGGGATCATTGGTTACATTTAAGGAAAGACTGGATCGTTACATGGATAGGAGCGGACTGGAGGGGTATGGACCGGGCGCTGGTCAGTGGGACTAGGAGGGTGGGGATTTGTTACGGCATGGACTAGTAGGGCCGAACTGGCCCGTTCTGTGCTTTAAGTGGTTATATGGCATTTATTGATGCCTCACAAGCCCCTTTTCCATGGGCATCCCTGTTAATTGGCCATGCAATGTCCCAGGATAAGAAGCCCTTATGCTGTTTCCACTGGGCCACCTTAACTGGGACACTAATTGCTTTTCCATTGAACACACT
This sequence comes from Narcine bancroftii, assembly GCF_036971445.1. Lineage (NCBI taxonomy): Eukaryota > Metazoa > Chordata > Chondrichthyes > Torpediniformes > Narcinidae > Narcine > Narcine bancroftii. The sequence continues at coordinate 52,655,213 of NC_091482.1, read as the reverse complement.
CATCCCTGGGGATTGGAGTGTTCTGCCTTCAACTGGAAACCAGTGACTTTCTGCTGTCCCTTTTGCACTGATTTTATCAGCACACTGGCGTCGGCAAACGCCAGGGATATGAGGAGGGGTGGAGGCGATTGATCCCTGGCATGAAATGACGTCATCTGACGCCAGCGTTCGGACAAGGATCCTTTTCCACTGGACCCTGTCCCAGTAAATTCCCAGTTAATTCCTGGGACAGGGTGCCAGTGGAAAAGTGGCTACAGATTGGGGCCCAAACTGTGTGAAGTATTGCAAGTAGGCTCTGCTATTTCTGAATTCCAAACCACGACAAAGTCAAAAATAATGCTGCAGCTGGAATATTCTGATGAAAGCAACTCCATTTCCTCACGGATGCTCCATCTGTATAATATTCCCATCGTTATCGGTTTTCATTCCCTTCATTAATGCGGGCTTAGATAGGCTTCCAAAATGTTTGATCCACGTGAACCCAGTTATTTTAGTGTGCAATAATGGTGGCGTGGAGATGCATTCTGGATAAGATGGCAAAACAAAAGTCTACGCTTTGATGTGTCAGGTTTAAATTCCACCTCTGCTCACTGGGGATTCACCGAAGCCGATTCCAATGGATTCTTCCATAATAGGGTTCATTAACAGCAGCTCAGACCCATGTTTAGAAGGGCTCATCTCTGATCTGTTAATGTCAAATGTCCTGCCCACCATTCCATTTCCTCCACCCTCATCATTGCTCTTATTATCATGTCCAAACAGTACATGCCGATCCCCAAACACGGCCACACTCATTTGCCCCAGAGCAATGGTTCTCAACCTTTTTTCTCCCACTCGCATACCACCTGAAGTAATCCCTTAGAAACTACAGAGCATCTAATGCGTAGAAGGCCACAGGTGCTCTGTGGTTCGTAAGGGATTACTTAAAGTGGTATGGGAGCGGGATTAAAAAAGAAATTGAGAACCACTGCCCCAGAGGAAAGGACAACAGCTAACTCAGCACCTGGTTAACCCTCTTGAGGATTAATGAGTTGATCAGGTGGATCTAACCCTTCATTCACTCCCAAATGGTTGATTGTTTTATGCTATTGTGGGATAACTGTCTGCATAATCAGCACTTCTAAGACATTAACAAATCATCCACTTGCGTCTCAACAAGTGAAAACACCCATTAAAACAGCTATTCTTTCTATCATCCATGTCCCAGAGAGGCTTACTTTAATACTCCAATTCTGAAACCGGACATATACCCAGTTCATTAAAGCAACCTTTACTCTCATTACACATTTATGCTTATTCAAGCACTTTATTTCCATTTTCCGTACATCTAGGCATTTAGTTTTGCCTACCTTTTATAGTTAATTTCATCCAATCCATTTAGTACTTCTTTCACATCTGGGTCAATTATGGAATTCTAAGTACAAGACAAATCCATAAGAAATTATTGTAAGCAAACAGTTTCCAAAAGTAATAATCATTCTTTAATTCCTTGCTGCACAAGCCTCCCTTTATCAATTTTCAGATGAGTGAATAGAGCAAAATCTGCTAACAAATCAAAAAGTAGTTCAAAACCAGCAAAATATCACTTGTTGTAGGGAGGTGCCACTGCACCTATCTGGGAACACCTAATATCCCAATGATCAGGAATGATCAGGAATTTAATCAACCAGAAACTCAAACAACCGGCAAAAATAATAATAAATTGAGGAAATAACATAAATAAGATTCAAATAAATAAGACTGGGAGGATGGAGGAGAGCTGAGATTTCGTTGCCCGCTGAACTAGCAATCCCCTCCCCCCCTCATTCTTTTCGTGTGGAGGTGAGCTGGCTTGTCAGCATGGGGAAGGTGTGCCAAGGGTCTGACCGGGACACTTGTGGGGAGGTGAGTTAGGTTGTCAGCACAAGGAAGGTGGTAGCAAGTTTCATTAAATTTGCGTCGGAATGAAATGGCGACACCCAAGGCTGAAGCCATTCGCTGCTGGGACAATGCTCCCAAAGTATCTCCCTATGGCTGCCTTGTAATAATCTTTCTTCGTATTAAGTATATTAGTAAGGCTTTACCTGTAAACTTGGGGGAGGGGTGGGGGGTTAATGATGACTGGTTAATGGTTATAGCACCAGTGACTTGGGTTAGAATTTAAATTTTGTAAATTATGGGAATTAACTGATTAAAATGAACATTACATAATTAAAGACCACCAAATGGGTTATTGTTTTCAAATTACTTTACATTTTGCACTGAATATTTTTTCTATTAATGCAGGTGTATTCAATTAAGCGGAATATTTGTATCTGCTATCCTCGTAGGTGCCGGATAATTGGGATTCTACTCTATTGCAAAGGTTTTTATTTTTGTTAAAAAGCCAACCTTTTTACTTCCTCTGTTACTTTTTTCCAAAGTACACCTTAATCCATTATTGCTATCATAAAGGGCCTTGTTGGCTTCTCTACAGAAAAAAAAAAGAAAATATTAGAAATGGAACATCAAAAAACAAGCCAGCTTATTGAAAAATAAAACTTTCGGAACAGCCAAAAGTCTGCAGACTCCAGGACTGAAGTGAAAACCCAATGCTGGAGGTCAAACAGCATGCTTTATAAAATCGCAAAGACAAAGATTAACAGCGAATATTTTGGGCTCGAGCCCTTCGTCAAGATATGACATGAGCTGAATATAGGCAAGCGCCCAAACAAAATGGTGGGGGGAACGAGGTAGGAGGGGAAGGGAGAGGATCCACAGGCAGGAGGCGGCTTGAAGCAACAGAGGTTCTAAAGAAGTGCAGCAGTGGGGCGAGCTCCCACTGCTGCACCATGAGAAGCATTTGTGTCAGTCTCAAACAGCCTCTGACAACCAATTCCTCTCCTGGCCTTCATATGGCATAGTTCTTATGGCCGGAGGAGCTGTTCTTACTGACAGGAGAAGGGGCAAAGGTTAGGGTTGAAACCAGTTGCTCCAGGCAGATGGAGTTCGTTAAACACAGATGGTAACTCATCTACGAGAGGGAAATCTCTGATTTAAAGCCTCCACTGCCTTGTGGCTATAGCCGCTCACGGGAAAAGCTTTGGGAGTAAACCCCAAGGGGAAAAAAAAAAATCAATCTGACTCCCAAAGGTGGCTGACTGCTGTACCCAGCACCGGCACAACAACTTCTGCGATGCTGCTGGCACCAAACTGTAGTGACTTTTGTCATTCCTTTGGACCCGTCATTAGCATAGAGTGTGTGGGGGGGGGGGGGGGTCCCCCACTGCATGGGCAACAGATAGATCGCCCTGGAGAGGCCACTCCCGCTACTACCAGGGGCAGATTACCCGTAGTCGACTGCAACAGGAGGCCATAAAAGCAAGAGAAGGGGCTCTTAAAGCCACCTATTACCTCTGGCCTATGGGATTGTGCTCCTCCCCTACCATTTTGTTCAGGCGCCTGCCAACATTTTGCTCAAAGGGCTGAAGCCCAAAACGTTGGTTATGTATCTTCATATTTGCTATATAAAGTAGTGTTTGGTCTCCAGCATTGCGTTTTAACAACTGCAACATACATGCCAATTCAGAAAGTCACCAGTTCAAAGTCCTTCCACAGGCCCTGCCATTCTCCAACTTATTTATTACCAAATAATATTTGGCAGTAAATTGCAGGGAGATTACGGTGGGTGACTCACAACTTGAAATAAAGAGAGGAAAGAAATGTTCTTCGGATCACCAATCAGGTCAGAGAAATGGAGAGTTAGGGGGAGAGAGTTCCATGCTGAAGGGAGTTAGTACTTGCACGACATTGCGACGGGAAGCTCAAATCAACATCAAAAAAAACTTTATCACAATCTCAGTCAATGTTAACAAGAGATAAATTCCAGAGAGGACCTTGAACTTCTCTCACTCAATTAGCTGGTATAATGATCGTAATTTCAGAGAGGTTCAATACCCACAGATTAGCAGTGCCGCGCTGTGGCTGGGGGCAGGAGATGAAAAATGGATTTACAGCCACTACACAATTGTATGGAACAGTTCGTACAATTAATTGACATAAAATTCCAATTCTCCAGCATGCTCAGGTCATTTAGTGGCAGCAGATTTTATAATTCCCAAACACACTTTTAATTCACACTTTCAAAGTTTCAAAAATAAAGCACATTTTCCATTGAACCAAGCAAGTTTAAAGGGAGCATGGGAATAATGGGCTTCAAATTTTAATTTACAAAAAAACTTAGCACAGTACCAGGCCATTTCAGTCCATGCCGTCAATTTACACCCAATTAACCTAAATCCCCGGTACGTTTCGAACAATGGGAGGAACCCGAAGCCCCCAGGGAAACCCACACAGACACGGGTAGTGCGGGATTCAGACCCTGGTCCCAGTTGCTGTAAAGCCATCGATCTAACCGCTAGACTAACCGTGAGGTGGGGTGGAGAGTTGGTGAAAAAGAGCACAGGAAATGGGGTCCCATATGTGGAGTTGAAACATTATTCCAGACAAAGACTCGTCATCGGGATTTCTGAGTAGCTGGATTATTGGAATTTTACTTACAGTCGAGTCTTGAATTTATAGTTTTTGTACATATCTTATGTTAAGATTTTAATCCTTAAAGACACATTAAAATAACATACTGAAGCATCTGTATCTGATTTATGGAGACTTCGTTTTCTTCTGTTAGCTTCTTTATAACTTCTTTTGCCCTAGTTAGGGAAAAGAAAACATGAGCATCTTGATGAAGTAAGTACATTCATGCATTCCCTATCAAAATAACTACTCCACAGAAACACGAGTTTCCTTGGGATCTTGCCAGGAAGTTACCAAAAAAAAGACTGAAAATAGAAAACGCCGTTTAAATTACTTTTCAATGGACATGCGGAAGATCAATATGCATGTTGAAACTATGTTCTGTGTCTTAAATACTATAAAAAGCCTTAAGCAATTTAATCAAGAAGAAAACTGGCACGGAGACAGAAAATACAACATTCAGTCAGGCAACCAAGAGCTTGGTGTGAAGAGTTAGACCTAAATCAGTGGTTCTTAACCTTTTTCTTTCCCCTCACATCCCACTTTATGTAATCCCTATGCCATTGGTACTCTGCGATTAGTAAGGGATTGCTTAAGGTGGGATGTGAGTGGGAAGGTTCACAGCTCTAGACCCAATTGTTACTGAAATATTTTGCTTGAGCAAGATTGTCATTGGCCTATTTCCTTTGGAGTGATGAAACCGTGCACATAACGAATCAATGAGGGACAATTAAAATAGTGGTTTTCAACTCACATACCACCTTGAGCAATCCCGCAGAGGACCTATGGAATAGGGATTGCTTAAGGTGGTATGTGAGTAGAAAGAAAAAAAGTTTGAAAACCACTGACCTAAAGCATCAAGAGAAGGGTTTGACAAGGGTCTGCATGACTGCAGGTGTCAGCTTCAACACCTGCGATGTCCTCAAATGCGGGATACTCGACTGCAAAATTTGTGGTAGTGGGGGACTGCGTTTGCAAAATTTTTTTTTTATATTAGGGTTAGGGTTAGCGTTTTTTTTAAATAAATAAATATTTTTTATTGGGTTTAATAGATAAAACCCCAAGTACATAGTCTTCTAGTTAATAACATAAAACAGGTCATTACTCTCAAGAGAAAATGCGACATCGGGGTGATTTACTTACCGTCTCTGATCTTGTCGATGATCAGAAAGTTCATTTTTGACTTTGTCCAGCGAGGCTTCAAGAATAGAAATATCTGTTTGGCTCTTCAATAGGGAACTTCTCAAGTGTTCGTTTTCCTACATATATTGGGAAAAAAAAACTCTGCTACTGGCAGTTCAAATTGCATTCTCTGTAAAGATTGCTCTAGAAAAAAAAATCCATCCCAAAAAAATCCAAATTGTTGGATGTGTCACATTCCAGAGGTGAGGATGAATACCACTCCAGTAGTGTTTAAGCCGCCCTTTCACGTAATTCTCCCTCAACCAGCCTGACTGTGCAGAGCAAAATCCGAAAGCAAAAATCACATAGCAGGGCAAATTCCTCCATCAATGGCGACTAATTTACAGGAACATTTCCTCTGGGACATCAAGATTTTCTTTAGAAAAGACACTGGATAGAAAGAGTAAATGGAGGAGAATTAAGAATTTGTAGAGCAGGGGCATGCACTTGAATTTCCAGTTAAATATGTATCACCACTCCAGACGATCCTTAGCTCTCTGATTTGCAACTCATCTACCAAACAGTGCAAGTGCCTTTTGATGAACCTGCAGACTCACTACTTCAAATAAGCCATAAGGAGGTCTGGATTGCTGGAGTTTGTAAGCCTCCAGGCGTCAGTTTGGACCCTGTGTGATGCTCAAATCCACATCCTGATCAGGGTATGAATGGTTAACGTTGCAGTTGAAGGAAATGGCTAAGAGAGGGGAAGGAAAAAAAAAACGATGAAATCTATTACAACATAAACATTTTGGAGCTAAAGAACACAAAGAGAGAAGCCGGAGTTTCAAACATACTCCACCATCAAACAGAAGTTTTATTCTAATAGAATCGTGAAGAAAGCATGTCAGCACTTCCAAATCCTCAGGAGATTGTGGAGGTTCGGTATGACATCGGAAACCCTGGCGCATGTGGTGGAAAGTGCGCTGACCGGCAGCATCACAGTCTGGTATGGGGACACTAATAGCCCCGAGCGTAAAGCCCTATAAAAGGTAGCGGACACCAATACCCCCAAGTGTAAATCCCTGCAAGTAGTAGACATAGTCCAGGACATCACAGGCAAAACCCACCCCACCATTGAGAACATCTACGAGAGGAAAGCTGCCATCAAGAGAGCAGCAACAAGGTTCGACACACCCAGCACACACTCTATTCTTGCTGCTACCATCAGGAAGAGGTCTAGATGCCACACGACTTGCGCCACCAGGTTCAGGAACTGCTGCTACCCCTCCACTATCAGACTCCCCAACAATAAATTCAATCAGAGACCCTGACTTTTACTTTTGCACTTAACTTTTTCCCCCTTCTCTGTATTGTGGTCGTTTACGTGCCTTTATTTCTTTACATTGTGTACAGTTTTTTTTGCACTACTAGTGGTAATTCTGCCTTGCCCGCAGGAAAAAGAATCTCAGTACTTTATGTGATATGTATATACTCTGACAATAAATCAGATTCTGGGCTTCACTACTCCCAATAACTCATCTCGCACTCAGACCAGAAATCTGCTAGTCGAAGACTTGGAAACAATGAGACTGTAGCTGCGTCCATGGGTCTCCTACAAACCGAAGGATTCACATTCAAGAGGATGAAACTCCACCTTGGCTTAGAAAAAACCTGTTCCTACAACAGGAGAAAGTGTGCTAAATTAGACTTTTAACCAGAGTTAAGATTAACCAATTGGTATGCAGTGACTGACAGCTCAGGTCTCTTGAATTTATAAAACCTGAAGATAACTGGTCAGACAACGATGGGCTAGAAAACAAGATTGGATGCAGTGAGGTTAGCCTAGAGCATTCCACGATTGAATCACCTGGATGAAGATTCTACACAACTTGTATACGATCACATCTTGCATCTCCACTGGCTCAGTGAAATAGTAATTTCACCCCCCCCCCCCCCCCATGACCTCCTTGATAACCAAAGCATTAAATACAAAAACCTCAACATTTGAGAAGGGAGGCCTTTAAATTCCTGGGCCTCATAATAGATCAGAGTAATTAAATCTTTTGTAATGTGTTGAAGATTAATAGTTTGCTCTTACCACTTAAATTTATGGTGGGCTTTAGCAGTGGATATAGACGATAGTTAAAAAGAAGCACATTTGGCCTATCTTCCTCATATTGGCTCTTTGAAAGTGACCCACACATTCATTTTCTTCCACAATCCTTTCCACTCAGTGATCTCAAATTTTTCTTCCACCCCTCTTTCAGCATGAGCTTTCCAGATCAAATCCCTGCACAAGAAAGGTCTCTATTTCTGACCACGCAGCACGAGGGCCCAACACAAATCTGATACAACCTGCCCATTCAGCTTCACTGCTAATCGAGTAGAAGAAACAGTGTTTATTTTGGGTTTAGTTTTCCCCCTTGGCTCTCTGCCAAATGCAAGCTCAGCATATTTGTACAGCTAATAAAGTACTGGTTTTAGTTTTCAGTAGCACGAAACAGCTGCTTCAGAGACCGCAACAAAGTCAAAAAGCACACAAGCTTTCCTAGACACTTGATCATTCGAGATTAAGAAATTGTAGAAACCCACTGGGCTTTAAACGACAACAGAACATCACCGCAACAGAACGGTCTCCAATTTCCATTGAGGGATTACAAAAAAAATGCTATGTTATTTGTATTTTATTAATAAGTTAATTGTTGCAAAAACAAAGCAAATTTACATACCTGGGTTAATTCATCTAACTGTTGCTTTAGTGCAGAGGCATCCCCTTTAGAATTGGAGTTCCACAGCTCTTCGTTAAGCTTGAGAACACAACAATAAAAGCAGTCTGTCAATTATTCACAACCCACAAAATCTCACTCGTGCTTTCCAGCTGGATTTTAAGTTTCATTAATTTTTTTTTTTGATGGTGGCAAGAAGATGGGGGTGCGATACAGCCTTGGATTCACAAGGCAGTCAGCCAGCCAAAAAGAACCCAATTAGTCACATGTAAATTCCCACCCGTTGAAGAACTGGAAGAACACGAAAGGGGGAGTGGGAAGAAAAGGCGAGCAGGTTTAATGGAAAGCAGTGAAGTCAATGTTCATGCCATGTGGCTGGAGGGTGCCCAGATGGTAAATAAGGTGTTGTCTCTCCAGTCTGCAGGTGGTCAGGGTGGGACAGAGCATAAGGCCGCGGACAGATGTGTGAGCGGGGGAGCGTGACCCGGAATTGAGATGGTTGGCCACTGGGATGTCGCTCCGAACTATTTCATTGCCAGCTATTTTAACAAAATTCCAACCATTACCTTATCAAACACTCTTACCTTGATGAAGGGCTCAAGCCCAAAATATTGCTATACTATTTGACTTGCTGAATTTCTCTAGCACTGTGTTTTTTCTTCAGTCATGGTGTCTGAAAACTTTTGTGTTTCACCCCAGAATTTTAGTGCTCTGTTAGATTTTCCTGCTCTCAATTCATGCTTGATATCTTTTGGTAAATGTCCATTTCACTCTCTCCATACCCTTGACATTTCAATTGAAATGAAGAATCCAGAATTGGGCACAGATTGCACCTGATAACACCCAGGCAGTGATTGTAAACAAGATTCTTATCAGTGCAATGTCATTACTCGGGGTTGTGTAACAATTTGGAATGTTGTGTTGCTTGTGGAGTCATCAGGTGGTGAGGTAAGGAGTAGGCGGAGTTAGTGATCAAAACTTCACTCCATAAACATCCAATATACCAAGGAGAAAAAGTCCAACTGGTGCAAACTTTAGAAAAAAAATTGTCCATTTTAAAGAAAACTGTGGAAAGCCCTTGTGAACTTGGATCTTTCATTTATTATTTGAATATCCTTTGAACGACCTGCTGGCTGAAGTGGTGTATGCTGGCTCAATTTTAACTTTTAAGAAAAATTTGGGCAGGTACATGGATGGAGGAGCATGGAATGGGTACAGGTCAGTGGGCCGAGGCAGAATTATAGTTTGGCATAGACTAGAAGGGCCTGTTTTTTTTTTCCCTCTTTGCTGTCATGTTATATGTTTCTAATACAACTACAATTCTTCAAGCTACCTACTGATAAAACTATTTAGTATTTATTAATCTACACAAAGAGACATTGTATTTGAATAACGAATTCAAGATCCAAGTTAACAAAGCTTTCAATAAAATTCTATATTAGTATTGAACTGTTGATTTTCTGATGAGATGATAAAAAATGCACATGGACTATCTTAATGCAGACTATCTACAAATTCAACTGCCAAAATTGAACAATAAAATCTACTTAAATTTGTCAAAGGCTAGCTGTTGAAATGCTGAGATGGAGCTACATAGCAGGACACAGTCCTATTAGACCTGGCGGTTGATTTAAAAAAAAAATACAGCACAGAAACAGACCCTTTTGGCACGTGTTACTGGGCTGTCCAATTACACCGACATCAGTGGGAGGAAACTGGAGCACCAGGAGGAAACCCAGGCAGACATGGGAACTCCTTCCAGATGAACCGGGGTCGCTGGCACTGTAAGTGTGTGGCGCTAACCACCACGCTAACTGCGTCACCCACAATTTCTGCACTCAAAATTCCACGCAAAGAGCTTGTAATCTATTAATTAGCCTAACCGCAGCAAGATTTCACTGATACACAGAGATCCATTATAGGTTGTGCTTGAGATTACACATTACTTGCAAAGGTGGCTTTGACATGCATTTAAAATTCTGCAAAAGCAATGTAGTGGATTATTTTTGTACAAATCAGCTCAGCAAGTAGATCGTCTTTCCACCCTTCTTGTGTTATCCCTACATTTCCAGATACAATTCTAAAACCAAGTATAGCAAGTTCAAAACTGAATGAAATACATTCAAATTGGTATCTAAAAGGAGTTTGGGAAAGAACAGACGAGAGTAATTGACAAAGGCGTGACAAGTTGAAGTACCTTTTTCATCCGATCAATGACTGCCTGTAGATCAGAGATCTCGGTCTCATGGTGCTTCTGCATTTCAGTTGCTTTTGCTTCAAGTTTTTCTTGCTCCTGGAAAACAGCGACATGCGAACAGTGAAGCTACAAAGATCAGTAAATGAGCGAACAGTTGGCTTCTTGGCACATTTCAGCAGTGAACATTGAGCCACAGGACCAACAAACAGGATGCAAGGCCAAGCATCACACGAAAGGTCAATAAATGCTTGGGATCCGACTCCGCTCTTCCAAGCTCAAATTGTTCAATTTTTTTTTTTATTTAAAGTATTTTTCCATCACTTGTATGGCAGTGACTTCTTTATCTTCACGTTGGCCTACAAGAAGCTGGGAATCAGATTCACCACCCTTCTTTGGTTTTGGCATACCGTTTGGGCTCTCCTCAGATGGCATCTAACCTGCTGAATGTTTCCAGGAGAAAAACAGCTGGTCAAATACTGTACTTTATGTAGCAAAGATAAAGATACATAACCAACATTTCAGGCTTGAGCCCTTCATCAAGGTATGGATAAAATGTCCGAACAAAATGGTGGGTGGGGGGGGGAGGGGAGGAGCCAGGTCCTAAAGGCAGGAACGAATAGATGGATAAGGGAGGGAGGGCACACCAGCAAGATTGAGGAGAAGGGCTGGCTGTGTGAATGGAGAGGGTGTAGAGAGCTGGAGAAAAGACGACAAAGGGAAAGGAGGAAGGAGAACAGAGAGAGGGCCAGCAGAAACCAGAGAAATCGACGTTAATGCCATCCAGTTGGAGAGAGCCCACAGAAAAATCTGGTGTTGTTTCTCCAATTTACAGGTGGTCTTGGCGGGAGAGTACACGAGGCCATGGACAGACACGAGAGCATGGGAACAGGGTGCGGAATTGAAGTGGGAGGTGACTGGGAGATCCCATTCAATGATGCAAGGTGGGGTTGAGACCTGACAACTTGGATGGGGTGCAAGTTGGAGTTGATCTCATTGAATAGCCGAGCAGGTTCAAAGAACCAAAATATCTGCCCTTTGTCCTATGTTATGCTCTTGTGAACATCCAATTCATACAAAAACAGTTCCAGGATTGAGTGCACACAGAAAAAAAAAACCTCACTTCCTCTCACCCCTAATCGTGGCAAGCAAATCATAGTTTTAAATGGAATCAGAATGTGTGATATGCACAAGACGTCACGATGGTTCATCTACCCTCTCCCAAACCAAAGAACTAATTGGGTAGCTCTTTCAAAGATTGAGGACCAGCAGAAAGAGAGGGATGGGTCTCTTTGTACTGTGTGTTTTGAATGCATTAAAAAATTGCTGGCTTAAAAAAACCCAGTCGTGGATGTTGCACATCAGATTAATCTGCATTTCCCTTCATGATTCATTGCTAGGTTTACAGAAGGAATATCAAGTAGCTCCTTCAGTTCACGGAAGGCTGACCTTGTTGCAAACAAGAGCCATTGAGGCCAAAAGAGGAAAGAGATGAAGTGCCAAAGAGGTAATATTAAATATTAATGTAGAGATACGGCACGGTCCACGAGCCCAAATACACCTGTTGTGTGACCAATTAACCTTTTAACCCTATACGTCTTTGGAATGCGGGCGGAAACCAGAGCACCCGAAGGAAATCCTTGCGGAAACACGGGGAGAATGCCAGCGGATTGGAACAAATGTGGCTTGCCCTGCAATGGCTTTGACTAACTGCTGCGCCAACCATTCTCCAATGGATTGTGTTATTCCTTGGAACCACTCCCCATCCTCACAATTTAACTGGAGCACATTTCACGCTGCGGGGTACCAATTAACGATCACTCCCCATCAATTTCTACGTCCTCAAATTAGCACTTGAATTCCCAACGCCCGGGTCTCACCTCGTCACGGATTTTCTGCTCCAATTTCATGGTCTGTAGTTGAAGGTCCTCTTCCATTTCAGACAGACGTACTTCAGCCATTGCTTCAGTCCTAAGGCAAGATCATTGATCAACATGGCACTATTGTTTATGGGCAAGTCAAAACAACCTGTGCCCCTCTAGAACACACTGCAAATGGTCCTTCTCTGACAAGTTATGCGGAGGACAAGAACTGGTGGTCACTTCAAATAAAAGTGCTTAATTATTGCCTGACAATGTTCAGTAAACCATTATGCATGCATTACCATTTAAGGAATCTTTACAACAGTGAAGGGCAACAACACACGAAGAGAGCCACAACAGAAAATTCAAAGCAGCAATGGATTTAATTAAACGTTTCAATTAAGTTTTTAAACTAATGCCACTCGACGCAACTGGAAGGCCAAGAACATACCCCTCACTCCCTGTGAATACAACTAACACAGTCTTTGAGGCAACCATTGCTTGTAACAAATCTTCATTCTGTACAAGACAACTTTTTGGCTACACTATCACTTGGAAGGTTTGCAATTAGAAGGTTATGTTTACTGCCCAGGTGTGGTCATTTAACAGCTTGGCCCAGCAAGCAGCATCACAGCGCCCCAGTTTCAAACCTGATACTGCAACTCACATATACTTAACTCTGTCTTGTGAACAAATAGATTTGTATCAGTGAAACAAAGCTAAATGCAATGCACTGCACTATTTCAATCAATAGCCACAGTATCATTTACAGTGGACTTCTCAATCCCATTGTTCCATCTCTTAGAAGTAAAGACCAACAAAACCCTAAGATTTTCACTGTGTAACTAAATCCTATCAGTTTTAAAACAGAAAAAAAATAAGTTCTCTTCAGCAACTGATACCCTCCCAATCTTTCTCCTCTCATAGCAGAGTCTGCAATTTAACCTGATTAGCCAGCAAAGTGACTAATTTAACCACCCACCCCCCCTACATGTGCAGCTGTTTGGAATTTGCTTTTGGTAATTAAAACAGGGGCTAATGAAAGTCTATTTTGGCACAGCGCCATGGAGTTCGACTGAAGGATTCACAAAACATTGGTTAGGCCTCATTTGGTTAAATGTGTATTAGTTCTGGTTGTCATGCCTTCAGAAGGTTGTGGTAAGACAGGGCGTAGAAGAGGCATCAGGATGACTCTGTAATGGAGGCCTGTGGTTGCAAGGAGACACTGGAAAGGCTGGGATTACTCTCACTAGATTAAAGGAAGCCGAGAATCTTCTAGAAATGAGAGGAATAGATTGGATGAGAGCCTTTTGTCCAGAGTGGGGGGAAATCAACAACGAGAGGTCATAGGTTTGAGGTGGAAGAAATTTAACAGGAGTTAATCAAAACAATCTGAAGAATCTGGGGGTCAAACGCAACCCACAAAGTCCTGGAGAAACTCGGAAGGTCACACCAGGTTTTGGACCTGGGCCAGAAGAGCTGGTTGAGGCGGATGCTATTGCATTTAAAGAAATAGTTGGATGAATGTGTGGAAAGGATAGATTTCGAGGGATATGAGCCAATGCAAGCAAGTGGGATAAGAGCAAATGGATATTTGGGATAGTGTGTAACGGCACTGATTTACAACAGCTTACAAACAAATAAAGAATACACTCACTTGTTTCTTTCAGCACGCCATGAAGCAGACTTCCCTTTTATTATTCATCAGACACAACATTGCATTCTTCAGCTCCCCAAACACCTCCCACCCAAACCCCTCTGACCTGGGCAATTGGGCTGAAGGGCTTATTTTCATGCTGTATGATACTAAACGAGCAAAATTATGATGAAAAGTCTTTTATTTTCCTCTGGGCTGTAGAGTCTAGAACTAGAGGGCACAGGTTTGAGGTGAAAGAGGGAAAAAAAAACCTTAAATAAGATCGGAGGAGCATCTCACCCCATCACAGAGCCTAGTGATTACCTGGAATAAGCTGGCAGAGGATGTAGCAGAACCAAATATAACTAGTGCTTAAAAGGCATTTGGAAATGAGGGATGCATGCAAATGGGATTGGCATATTTAGGAATCACACAGCCAGCATGGACAAAGTGGACGATAGAGCAGTTACCGTGCTCCCCGATTCTCTTAGGATGCTGGGAAGGGAGTCAAAGGTAGGGTCCTCGGGTGAGGTTATTGGTGTAGTAACATACAGGTTTAGGAATTTTGGTCATTGATCACCACTCCTTACTTAGGCACAAATAATTCCAGCCTTCCATTGTTGGACCTTAGCTTCTCCACCGCCAACAAAATTTGTTCTCTACGTGCTTCATCCTGGATCACAGCGAGTAGATTTCCCCCCATTAATAGGGGTCCAACATCCCAAGCAAGCAGCTGCATTGGATGCCGAGTTCACAAACATTAATGGGTGGCAAAGTTGGTGAAAAAAAAATTGGAAACTCACCTATTCATTATAAACCTTAGAAATCACAGGATTGAAATAGGAAGCTTGATTCATTTTTTCCCCCCCCAAAGTTAGACATACAGCACAGTAACAGGCCCTTTCAGCCCATGAGCCCATGCCGTCCAATTAAACCCATTTATCTCCAACCCCTAGTATGTTTTGAGCAGTGGGAAGAATCAGAGGAAACCCACACAGTCACTGGGAGAAGGTACAAACTCCTTACAAACAGCAAACCACAAAGAATGCTCAATTATGGAATTGTATTACAATGTGACAAAAATAGTTATTAAACACAAGCAATCACAGCTGAACTGACACAGAGACAGTCAATCATTTTTCAATGATCTTAATAGACATGCATTGCTTGAAGCCCTAGTTAAAACCTTCCTTCAAAATGACTGTTCAGTCAAAACTTAAACTATATTGAAACTTCAAGGGAATAGTGATCAAAAATAAGAAAGGACATTTAATTTTTAAAAAATGTAGATATAAATTTGGACATAATGGTAACAGGCCATTTCAGCCCATGAGACCGTGTCAACCAACTTACACCCAATTAACCTACACCCCCGGTATGTTTCCAAAGGTGAGTGGAAATCAGAGACGCTGGGGAAAACCCACACAGACATGGAGAGAACATACAAACTCCTTACAGACAGCATGGGATTCAAACCCCAGTCCCGATCGCTGGCACTGTAAAGGCATTGTGATAACTGCCGTGCCGTCATACAACAACATAATTGGGGGGGGGTGAATCCTCCAGGACCACAAACTGCAAAAGTTGATAAAACATTGGTTGAAAGGAACCCCACCTCTTAAATCCCATTTCTGGTATGAAATAGGATGATAATGCTTTACTCAAGTTTTACAATTCCATGAATGAACATTTTGTGTATTTATAATCTTTTACGAACATAAGACAGAGTTAATTTTATTTTAATATTGGTATTGATTCTGTAAATGTTTGGCCCATCAAACTTGCTCCACCATGCTGAACCAACTATAATCTCAAATCTGACCACTCCACTTTTATCCACTTGCTTTTCACAAGTCTATTTACCACTGCCAAATTTTTACTACACTTTGGAGAAAGCAGATTCCAAAGATTAACAATCCTCAGCAAAAAAAAATGTAGTATCACCTCAATCTTAGGCAAGCAATCTCTTTTTATTAAAAAAAGCGACAGCTCTAGATTATCGCACCATATTAAATATCCTCACCATATTGACATTGTCAAAGACGCTTCAGGAAATTTCTAACGATAACAAAAAAAAATCTTTAGCCAACCAAATCCATACTGCATTAAATATCATTTCTTTAAGTTTCAATACAACATACAGACAAGCCCTATTCAACTTTATCTGGTTGGCACAGTGGGGCAACTAGTAGAGTTCCTGTCTCACAGCTCCCAGATGTTGTGTGTGGAAATGAGATATTCTCTCCATGACTGTATGTGTTTCATTGCAGTGTTCTCATTTCCTCTCACATTTCATAGCTATGCAACCAGGCGTTCATCAGCCCATGCAAATTGCCGAGTATATGCTCGTGGGAGAAGGTGGGAGAGTCTGTCAATGTGGGGATAAAAGTTTTGTGGAAATGGGATTACGAGCTAGCACAGACTCTATGGGCAAACACCTCATTCTTGGACTCAAAGAAATATGAAAAGACAAAGCAAGCTTGAAATTAAAATCAAGATAGCTTTCCAGGTGACAGATCAAGCCCTGACTGCCTTCAGCAGAAGGCAAAACTAGAAAAGGAGTCTCATCTCAAGAATTAGCATCCAAGTTTCCTCTCAGTTTTTTTTTTATAAAAGAAATCTAAGGCATTCAAAACTTTTTTAAAAATGTATTTATATTAAATTTTCTGAAACAAATTAAATAATTAAAATAAAATAACATTTAAACTTGACGCTGCCTCTCCGATCAGCGAAGGCCTTTTGAAGTAAAGTCAGTCAGCATGGGTTAGGAACACAGGCAAGCACACATCTCAGTTTAATGAAAAGTTATTGACCCAAAACATTAATAAGTTACTCTTTCTAAAGTCACTGCTTTACCTGCTGAGTACTTTCAGCATGTTATTATTTCCAAGTACATATTGAGGAATAAGTACACAAAACAACGCTGGAAACCCAAAATAAAATCCAAATTTAAAAAGTGGTGCAAGCATTCAGTTCGCTAGGAAGCTACTGCAGATCTGAAGCGTTGGTTCAGTATTCCTTTCCACGGATGCCCCCTGGATTTTTTTTTGAATATTTTATTTAAATTTTTCCAAGAATCATATACAACATTATTACATACATCATATAAGTAGTATTTTAAAATTAGAGTCTTATATGATGGCCCAAATCTCACCCCCCTCCCAACTGCTAACATTAAAAAAAAACATTTATCCAAAGGAGTGTTTGAGCTGCCTTCATTGAGTCCGCATCTCAATCTTCAGGAATTCAGTGCTATTAACCTAACTATTATTTAAACCTTTTCAAGGAAGTTAATTATGATCCAAATAATGTTGCCATATTTTTTTAACAAACACATCATATTTCTTTCTAAGATTATATCTTTTCCAGGGAGGCACAACTTTGTATTTCCACATTCCAGCGTGTAATCAATGAAGTTTGGGGGGGGGGGGGGGGGGGAGTGGAAGTAGGACTTCCACGTAACACCGATACATCTCCTGGCTTCCACCAGTACAGTCCTCACAAACTGTATTTGATATTTTGATGGTTTCGTGTCAATAACCCCAAGATTGCTCAATAAATACAGTTCTGGTTCCCATAGAAAATCCACTTCTATAATTTCTGTCAAAATTTCTGCCAAGTCATACCAAATAACTAGGTTCCAACCTCAATTCCACACCCAAAACACGAGTCCGGAATTTCAGATTTTAAACCGTGATATTTTTGCTGTGTAAGTAAGGTATAATTGGTGCATAAAATTGTATTGTACCAATCTGTATCTGACATTCATAAATGATATGATTTTGACCAATATTGTTCTTGAATTCTGTTGCTCCCTGGCTTTGTTGAGTTTTGCCACAGCACTCAGTTTTAATGCTGGGAAAGGGTTCCACCACTGCACCACACATGGCCACAAATGTGGAGTGGAACAATTGATGCAACAGCACCCACTTACCACCATTGACACAGAAGATCCAGGACTTCATGGATAATATCGTGTGTTGCTCACTACAAAAGCATGCCACGTGAATTATATTATTTGCAAGATGTCACAAGTAAACAATTTTAGAACTTAGTGGTAGATAATCTCAAGGAATCACGTGACTTGGGGCAAATGGTACTGCGATTCAAGAGAGCAGTGATCTCAATGAACGCGGAACACATTTAAAATGATACATGGCACCCTGCTATTTCTTATGTTCAATGTGGCTTAGATCATTCAACTGTGCCACATACATTGCTCCATAAAGAAACACACATTGGCATAAATGCAGTGAATCACGAAAGACCGTGATTGTAGTAAAGAAAAACATAGAAATGCTGGAGGAACTCAACGAGTTTCACAGCTTCTATCGGAGGTAAAGATATCTTACTCAAGTTTCGGGCCTGAGCAAAGGTATAAACAAAAAACAGGAAGGGGTCTGAATAAAGACTGGTGATGGGGAGGATGTGGGGGGGGGGGGGGGGGGCGGGATTTTATTCAATTATATAATGTTTCTATCAATATGTTGTGATTTAAAATTCTAAATACAATATAAAAAAAAAGTTAAGACTGGTGAGAGAGAAAGGGGAAGAATGCAAGGGGGTAGAGTACAGACCAAAAGCCTAATTGGATATAATAAGAGAAGAGGTGAGAAATGATTTTGGCTCTGTGAAAGGAGTCAGAGGGAAAAGGGGAGAGAGAGAGAGAGAAATTATGGTTTTTACACAGCTGTCGCGATATTTCCCATCGATAATTTTCACACTTACCCTCCATAATGTCTGTTCAAACAGGAAGGATGTTTCCACTAAAATACCTGAGTCACAGTGATTTCGAAGGCTGGACATCGGTCAACGCCAATCGCGATGTAGACCCTGCGTGTGACATCATCGATGATGATGTCAGTGTATGTCATATCCATTAGCCCATTGTTGTGGACGCCTGCAGTTCAGTTTAGGCTGCAGGCAGTCCACAAAAATGCCTAGGACTGCCGGAGGAAAAGTTTTTGGAACGGGAAACGAGTCGCTCATTTCCGCTCCAAACTTTATTTTTTAATTACACAGCCTGCTTTGCGGGAATTTGCAAAAAATGTTCTGTTATGCAGCCGCGATGTAAAAACCATGAGAGAGTAAGAGCTGGGAGAAAGGAGACAGGGGCTGAAGAGGATAACAGAAACTGGAGAAGTTGATGGTCATGCCATCTGGTTGGAGGAAGGCCAGCCAGAAGATGAGGTGCTGGTCCTCCAATTTGCAATCTGGCAGCCCATGAGACCATGGACAGATGTGTCAGCGAGGGAATGGAACTGAAATGGGTGGCCACTGGGAGATCCACATTATTGCAACATGAGGGAGAAATGACCACATGCAGACATGTTCCAAAAACAATTACACGTTAAACCGCTGCCCCACATAAAAGCACATTTCCAGCTCACGTTAAAGCAAAACACCCTTTCACGTTAAGTGGAGTCAGCACATTTCTTGTCAGCAGTTATCCCCAGACCTCCCTTACCTTTTAAGGGCCAGTTCCAGATTATCCGTCTCCATGGCTTGGATCCTGGCGTCTTTGATCAGCCCGGAGATCAGTTCCTCGTACTGCAGGCACAAGTCATGGTCAGACACTGCGCGGATCTGCTGATGGAAATGGACTAGTTTCTCTCGGCTGTTGGAGGAAAGAGGAGGGGGAGGGGGAGGGGGAGGGGGAGGGGGAGGGGGAGGGGGAGGGGGAGGAGGAGGGGGAGGGGAGTGCAGGGGAAGGGGAAGGGGAAGGGGAGGGGAGAGGAAGAGAGGGGAAGGGAGGGGAGGGGAAAGAAGGGAAGGGGAGAGGAGGGGAGGGGGAAGGGAGAGGGGAGTGGAAGGGAGGGGGAAAAAGCAAAAAGGTTAACTAAATGTTAGCAGCAGCATATTCGAAACGTTAACAGCTTCCAGTCTTTATCTCGACCGATCGCTGGAAGGGTTGCTGGTCCCATCACTCAGGCCTGAATTTGGCCTGAACCCCCACCCCCACCCCAACCCCGCCAGTCTGATTGGGCCAGGGTTCCGAAAGTCCGGCAGCTCCCGTACCTAGGCAGGGCGGCGGGATCCTGCTGCCAGTGCGGCTTGCCTCTCGCTGACCGGAGCCGCCCACTCCGTCGTGGCCACTTTAATCGCCATGGTGCAATCGCAGGTGTGGCAGAGAACGAAGCCGGAACATCAGTTCTCTCTCCAGTGAACCTGGACTAGACTGGGACCCACGCCCTTTCGAGGAGGACCGAATCAGACCAGTTGGATGGAAAGGCTACGTTCACTCCGATCCCAACTGCAATGTGCTCCTGCCCACACTGGTTACAGTTGTTCCACTGGTTACAATGTGCTCCCGCCCACAATGGTTAGTTTCCCCAGAGCATTTCAGTGGGGGGGATGGAATGTGACCATGGATATAAAGTACAGGACTTGTGCCGAAAATTGACTGTGCTTTTGAATGTACACACACTGCGTTCTTAAAAATTCGTAAAGATTCCCAATTCACCAAGAAGCGTCAAGTTTTTTTTTTTTTTTTTAAACACTTTCTTTACATCAAACCTTGGTCACAAGTATAAAACACGAAACTCTGTGGACGCCGTGGTTGAAGTAAAAAACACAAGGCTGGGAGGAACAGCAGGTCAAAGTGTCCTTTATGTAGGAAAAATACATAACCAACTTGATCAAGGGATGAGCAAAATGTAGATAGACACACCTTGATGACGGGCTCAAGCCCAAAACGTTGGTGATGTATCTTTACCTTTGCGACATAAAATACACTGTTTGACCTGCTGAGTTCCTCCAGTAATTCGTCATCTGCAGTTTTTGTATTTGCTTTGTTGATGTTACACACCAGAATAAGTAGTCCAATAAACACAGAATATTTAAAAGCAGCAGAAGACAACTAAGGCTCCTATAAGTTTCAAGTGAGTGCAGGAAACGGAACCAAATGAGTTTCTCAGAGACACTCTATGACTCTGGTGGGAACCTTCTTTTGCTTCCCTTTCTCTGGCTGTATGGGGCGACAGTCAATTTTGTTCGCTTACAGCGAATCTTTGCCTGCCTAATGGTAGACTAAAGCAGATTTCATGTAATATCACTTTTTCCGTTTATTGCATGGCGATAAAATAACCTTGATGTCTTTCAAGGGAGCATGAAAAGTACCAGCAAGTATTAGGGTGCTCGAAGGCCAGAGCCCTGGTGTGTTAAAAGAGAGAGCAGCAATCAACATTCAATGAGCAACGTGCCAAATCACTGGGATCTCCAAATCATCAGACAGTGGATTATCAGAGCTTTGTTGCATACATTTTAAATAATCTTGTAATCCAACTACTTTGATCACATTCTGGTGCATCAGGATTCCAGGTCCAATCTATCCTGGTGCCCGGAATTACACGCAGTATTCCATTTGGTCCAACTGTTATGGAGTCCAAAACCCAGCAGCAATAGATATGCACCGCAACGAAGGGTTACTTAAACAAAAGTTGTTTTTAATTATCTTTGCACATGAAAACAAAATCAAACTTTAACTCATTACTACCAACTTACTTAACCCCCCACTAATTTTAAGCACCCATGTGTGTCATGTATACATGTGTAAAAAAAGTTATTTGCTTCACAGTCCAAAGTTGCAGGTAATTCTTGTACTGTGCACAGAAGTTAGCATTAATAAAGTTCACCAGGCTTTGGTGATTAACAGGCAAATGGTTACCACTCAGGAGGGTTTTTGTTGGTTTTCAGAGATTCATTTTGTTCCAGGACATCCATACCTGATTCCTTTTTAATCAGTCTTGCTGACGAAACTTGCCCCCTTCAGGGTTCTCCAGATGATCCGCTTTCTTTCAGTTCACCACCAAGTTCCTTTCAGCCAGCCAGTCTTCCAAAGTTTGCCAGCTCGTCCCTCTGGAACCAAAGTTTCTTGACTCTCCTCTCTCTCACTCCCTCCCTCTCTTAGGGTAAAGCTGTTCTCCCTCTGCCTGCAAAGATTGCATGCTCTTCCAGACAAAATAGCACTCTGCAAAAGCCCTGGAAAATTTCTGTGTTTTAAAATGTTTGTGCAACCTACTCAAACATTCCTCCTAAACCACCTCCAAATACTGTTGCACAACCACTGCAAAGCATCCCTTCATATTCCTTCCCTCCTCTCCCCCCCCCCCCCATTTATTAAAGCTTCAATTAGCCTTTTTGTTTATTTGTTTCAATATTCATTAGAACCAAGGCCTTGAGAACTGACACCATCTGTTGCATGTCAAACTCATTCAGAGCATGGACAACTAAGGGAAATAAAGTAGACCCCTACACTGAACCCATGCACCTTCCCTCATCTTTGAGACTTCGGGTTTACCAGGCCGAGGAGCTTCATTCTCGGTAGAGATGCAACTTCACCGGGGAAGGTTCAATAACATTTTGACCAGATTGTTGCCAGGTACGGATCATTTTTCCAAGGTTTTCCTTGGAACAGAGATAATCGAGGGGTATGTAATTTATAAGAGGCCTCAACAGAATAAACTGGAAGGATTCACATAGCAGAAGGTTCAAAAACCAAGGGCATAGGTTTAGAGTAGTTGGTAGAAGGATAGAGGGAAGATGAGCATCTTTTTAAACCCAGAGTGTGGTAGGGATCTGATGGCAGCAGACTTCTTCATCACCTTTAAAATGTACCTAGATGTGTGCTTGTAGAGCCAGGAATCGCTGCTAACCCTCCACCATCTGAAATCTGCCACTTCTGTACACCATGAAAGAATGTTTCACGTAAGGACTATAGGATCAGAGCTCTGTTGCACAAGCATTAACTTAACCCCGTTTAAGTTGTCATTCACAGTCCTGCAAATAAAGCTTTGACTGATTAAATGAAAATGTAACGCATGATTGGCCTGTCCAGAACTTTTAAAAAAAATCTTGTGTTAAATGCCACTTCAGTACCCAATCTGCCAATAGCCACAAACTCACACACAGCTATTCTAAATTTAACCTGTCTTCCTAACATTATTTGTCTCATTTCAGTTCATTCAAACATGCATGGACAAGAAGAGTTTCAATCATAATTTCTTAATTTAGGCGTGGTAGATAGACAACTCTTCAAAAAGTTTTGTGTTCATTGCAATTATTCCCAGCTTATTTTCTCAGTGCACGAAGTACAGATGTGGTAGAATGAATAACTGGCTGCACAAAAGATCGTCCATGAAGGCTGCAATGGAAGTATTTAAGGCAGAGATCGATAGGTGCTTGAATAGCCAGGACATCAAAGCTTATGACATGAGAGGGCCTGGCAATTGGAGAGAGTGTGAAAATGGATCAGCTCCACATCAAATGGTGGGCATTTCTGCTATGTCTTATGATGTCAGACTGCCACAATAATGGAAGGTATTCATTTCATTGCTTATTCTGGTCACTGAAGATACAATGGTTACCACAACAAATGAAAAATAAAACTTCTCTGGTTCTTAGTCTTTTAAGAGACAAAGATGCCTGTGCTTTGGGTAAAATCCAGTTCTACCAACCATGATGCAAATTACTCTCCTACTTGACTCTTTAAAAGCCACTTCCTGAACAAAGCTAGTATGTTTCATGTGAATTCCGAGAGTGTAACTCACATTCAGATAACCACAAGCAGTTTCTTTGAAATCAAAAGACTGGAGACCTCGAAATTTTGATAAATGCTACTGTTAAAATACTGCTGATCTACATTAGATAAAGGATCAAGATTCAAATAGCTTAGAACTAATATCAACAAAAAATATCTCCGTCATTGAGATATCTCATGAACAACTGAGATAAATGTGAAAAACAGTATCATCTTTAAAAGATTAACAGAGATGAACAAGGTCATCCCACTGATCGAACCAATCCAGAATAAAAGTAGATCTACACTCCAGGAAGAACAAATGGCCTTGATTAATTTCAAGATTCAGGATTACTTTTATTGTCATATAATTAAAAAATTACATTAACTATATCAGCTTTTGCCTCCCATAAAGGCAAATAAAAAGGCTATTCCCTCACCCCCCCGCCCCCAATAATAAGAGAAGCAAAAGAGAATCCCTTCAGAGTGTCTGTGGATTCGCCTCCTGCGCCCGCCTGTTCAATCCAACAACAACCCGAGCTTGATGTCCAAACCTTCGATATATTAGGAACCTTTCAGCACCTGAGACCCTTTGGGAGACCTTCTTGAATCCCAGTTTCAACATCTGGTTCCCATGAAGCCTGGTGCGAGACGTTCGACTGCAAGTTGCCAACAGTCTGCAGCCTGTGTGGGCCCTTCAGCCACTGAGCCCCTCGCTGGTCCACTGTCATGGACAGCTTCATGTGGGGACGTCTCCTAGGCATAGGTTTACCTCCTCCCAAACCTTTCAGTGAACTGCTGACTCTCTGCAGTCAGGACTTTATGTTTCGGTCTTTCACACAAGAAACGTCAGACCCAGAAGTTTGCCATGAGCTGGAGGCCATTGCAGGGAAAACACAAAAATTACACCAACATGAATTATGAGCACAAATGAATTATTGGAGAAGTATTTTAGGTGTGGAACAGAGGTTGGTTCCTTTTTACATTCTACTTGGCTTTGCATAAAGGCGAGGCCCTTCTGGTATGACCTCTGTGACACCCTAATCAAGATCACGGAGTCACCTTCCCAGTAGACCCAGAGTTTTGCCTTCTGGGGAACTTTACCACGGTTGGTGAATCACTAACTAATTCTCAAATTAAATTCACAGAAATTGCCCTTTGTGTGGCCAGGACATGCAAAGCAGTAATATGGAAGTCTGACTCCCATCTACACATGGGTAGGTGGTCTTTGGGGATGAATAGCTGCATCCCAATTGAAAAGGTCACATATAATCTCAGGAAGGGATACAACACCTTCCTAAGAATCTGGCAGCCTTATTTAGAGCATATAGGCATCTCACTGGCGCCAAGAAAGGGTTACGATTGCTACTGGCTAGCCAGTAGACCTCTGTAAAGATTTTAACACTGTTGTATTATCCTGCCAGATGTTTTACTGAACACACTGACAATGGGATGCTTTTTGTTTGCTTCTTTTTTGGTTTAATAGGACGTATAGAGGGGAGAGGGATGGAGGGAGGGGTTCTCTTGTTTTGTATTTGGTAATGATAGTAAAATATATTTAAAATAATTTTAAAAAACCTCAATTAAATGAAAGAATGAAGGAGAATGAAAGGTATTTATATTCTGCCTCTCAACACCAGGATCCCAATGCACTCCACACACATAATATAGTGCTTTTAAAATGCAGTCACAACTGTAAGATTGGGGCCAAGGATAGTTGGTTAAGAACAGATATAAAAAGACTAGATATAAACAAAGATGTTTCTGGGCTACATCTTCTTTGGTTTGGCTTCGCGGACGAAGATTTATGGAGGGGCTACATCTATGGCATGACAAATAACATCACCAGGCTTTTTACATTTAGCGACTAGATGGGCTCCTGGTATAAAATGAAGTTTGACCTTCAAAGATGCCCCTGCAGAAGCACCAAGCTTCATGATGTCCTCGTGTTTCTACAATGGGGCTCGAACCGATTGTCAGTACTATCATAAAGTAAGACAATTTGAATGAATAGCAACATCAGTGATGGGACCCACACATTCTGACTTGGGGGGGATACAGTGAATAAACTATGGTATCCCCCCCCAGACAATTACTTGCTCTCGATGTTGTGGCTTAAGCTGCTGTGTTTAGATATGTGACTGAATATTGGTATTGAAACCACATGGTAAAATATTGGATTCCTGATTACACCCATCAAAAGTAAGCATATCAAATTATCGAAAACCTGTACGTCAATATCATACAAAAAATTTGAGCGTTAGTCATAGTTTCTGATGTTTAGGAATGCTTTCGTAAACATAAAGAAGGTTCTATTAAATCCAAATGGATTGTGACATTCTGAGCAGTTGTAGTCACTGCCACAGAATGCAAATGGGGTGGTAACACAGGTGTATTATCAAGAGGTGTATCTGTTGGTGTATCATTAAATCTATAGCAGGAATCTACACAGGAATGTAAGAAACAATGCTCCTCTCTATCCTTTATCTTCTTTCTTTGGCTTGGCTTCGCGGACGAAGATTTATGGAGGGGGTAAAAGTCCACGTCAGCTGCAGGCTCGTTTGTGGCTGACAAGTCCGATGCGGGACAGGCAGACACGGTTGCAGCGGCTGCAGGGGAAAAATGGTGGGTTGGGGTTGGGTGTTGGGTTTTTCCTCCTTTGCCTTTTGTCAGTGAGGTGGGCTCTGCGGTCTTCTTCAAAGGAGGTCGCTGCCCGCCAAACTGTGAGGCGCCAAGATGCACGGTTTGAGGCGAGATCAGCCCACTGGCGCTGGTCAATGTGGCAGGCACCAAGAGATTTCTTTAGGCAGTCCTTGTACCTTTTCTTTGGTGCACCTCTGTCACGGTGGCCAGTGGAGAGCTCGCCATATCACACGATCTTGGGAAGGCGATGGTCCTCCATTCTGGAGACGTGACCCACCCAGCGCAGCTGGATCTTCAGCAGCGTGGACTCGATGCTGTCGACCTCTGCCATCTCGAGTACTATCCTTTATACAGCAACAATAAAACACTTCAAATCAATTTCCAAATTGTTTTCTTTCTTGGTTTTCAAAGTCACATATAAAATAAGATAAGGACATTTGGCCCCTCGAGTCTCTCAGAGCTTTCCCATCGCTCCCCTGCCCCACTTCTAACTTGTACTCTTCCACATGTCCATTGACAAGCCTGGTTCACCTGCCCTGTGCCTGCACTAGAGGTAACCTACAGGGGCCAAATAACCAACCAGTATGTCTTCGAGAAGTGGGAGGAAACCAGACGTTTTGGGAAGGAACTCACATGGCCAGAGAAAGAAGGTGCAGACTGCAGACTCCACGCTGACAACATGGGAGGTCAGGGTTGAACCTGGTAACAGTTCCACCAGCTATGCACCGTTACTTAGAGGTACAGCCCAGTAACAGGCCATTTCAGTCCTGAGTCTATGCCATCCATTTTTTTTTTAAAAAAGCACATACTCAATTAATCTACATCCCTGGTACATTTTGAAGGGTGGGAGAAAACCGGGGACATAGGGATAACATACAAACTCCTTACAGACAGCACGGGATTCGAACCCTGGTCCCAATTGCTTGTGCTGTAACGGCGTTGCACTATCCGCTGTGCCAAGTTATATGTAAATGAACTTGTAGAAATAAGGGTCTTTCTAGTTTAGTGTTCATTAATACATCAAATACATTAACACATCAATTAATTAACCAAAATACACAAATACAACTTGGTTAATGCTGATCTGGGACAGTCACAGATAATTAAAGACAGTGAGAATGTGTGCTGCCTGGCTGAAATTCCGTTAGCCCTGACCAGGAACAGCGAGAGACTCTGGAATGTGTGTTGCAAACGCCCTGGCTGATAACGTCCAACAGTCTCTCTAGAATCATGTAATTGACAGGAATTAGGGGAAATCAAAAATTAGAGGAGGGGGACACATCTGTGTGATTGGTCCACAATAAGGTGCATCATGTAGACGGACACTGCATGTTGATAGGATAACGCTGGCTGCCTAGGAGGTGATGGTTTTGAGATTTGTTAATGCCAGAGGGCTTTTGGAAAATTTAAACCCAGGTCTTAGCCGGGAGCTCCTTGATCCCCTGCAGAGGTGACAGACCCCCCACAGGCCCGTGAATCAAATAAAGGGAAATGGTTAACGAAAATGGCTGAATGAGTCCTTCATTCCTCAGGAGAGTGAACTGCTGATCGAGATCTCATCCCAGAACCTGGATTGAGGATCAGCACCGAGCTTCCACAAGCTTGATATTTATTAAAGAGGTCAGCAATACGTTCAGTGTACATATTCCAGAACACCGTCAGAACTAACAAAGTCATGCCTGTCGAGGAGTAATAAACTGGTGCTCTGAGAATATAGGCACAAACAGAAATGTTTTAAACATAAAGAATTAATTTAATGCAAACCAGGGATCCAAACAAACACATCTTCAAGCTCAAAGTGTTTTCTCCCATTTTAGGGCAATAGTTACTTATCCATTAAAAACATTTTCATTTAAAACCAAGATGTGCAATTAAAATGTAAAAGTTTCAAAATGTGCTACTAACTAGGCAATGGACGACTTAGGAAAAGGGATAAATAATCCATTGCTTCAACATTAAAAATTAAGCCTTTGGCTAAGATCAAGTGTAGTATTTGTTCTTATCAGTTTAATATCTGATACATCCCTTATCTAGGGACCATATATTAAATTGATTTTTGGAACAGGGAGATGGAATAGGGGCTTGCTCCGTCCACTCCACACATCGACCCAGTATGGCAGAGCCTCTGGGAACGGTGCAAAAAAAAAATTAAGATTGAATGAAGCAACTGCATAATATTCCAATTGTTCACTACAGTTTCTGCTGATGTGAATGCGGCCTCAGCAATTGTTTCAATTAATCATAATTCTAAAAGGTTACAGAACTTGTATATATTTGTATATTGCTATACATTAGAGAGAGAGTAAAACACTTCCAGGCTCAAACTTCCTCAAAGATTTCATGCCTGACGTCCCATTCAACAACCTCTGTTAGGCTCAAGCACATTTCCCAGGAACTCACCTTTCTTTTTTTTGTACAAGTTGCATTCTTTGTCATTTTATTTGGTTCCTTATTTTAAATGCTTTTTAGACTGGCTTTCACGCTCTATCTTTTTTTAAAAGCTATTTTTATCTACAAACGCATGCACACCACTGGCTCTCCTTACATAGAGAAGCTGCCTTATTGCCCAACTCACGATCCATATAAAAGGGGGGAAAAAATTGGAAAAATGGATTCAGTGTTCATGCTGAAAGTGGATCGCTGAGTTCTTTTACATAGCGAGCTGCCTTCCCAGGGCAAAAGGGGTGGGGTATGAAGCCCAACAGCACCAGGGTGAAATCGCTCTGAACACTATATAACAGTGTTACGACGCAAGCCCAAGTACCTTGCTTTCTGTATTAGAATCTTCTGCACACTGTAATACCCCGGGCTCACTGAGTTCGCAGATGGTTAATTTTAAATTTGCGCAGTCTTTGGTCACAGGCCGAGGACGTCGCTGTGAAGTCATCAGCCGTCCCCTTTTCGAGCCGGTTAGAGCGACCATCGGTTTATGCAGGAGGAGGTGCGACTTCGCTCCACCTCTGGGATGAGGTCCCTTGGCGGAGGAAACAGAGTAAAGTGGACCCGCCATTCCACCTTTTCTGTATTCATGCAGGTATTCCTCCACAGAGGAAAGCTGGCTTGAGGGTCTACGTAAAAGGGGCTTTAATGAGCCATTTTAAAATGTGCACACATTCTAACTCTCTTTAGGAGTCATTTTAAAACACACATCTTTATCTAATTTCTCTAGCATCTTTCAATTCTTATCTATTTTTTTCTTTTTAAAATATTTTTTATTCATTTGAACACACAAAAAAAGGTACAATTCAATAAGATGATGGGAATAAACTTAATAAGGTATTCTGTAAAACAAAAATATACATGAATTGGAAATCATTTCCATAATTCATATTTTTTCTAATTTTTGAACTGCCGCTGTGAAATTTATGAGAATATATTTTCTTGTACTGAAGGTGCCACATGAATGCAAATTTTCAATAAGGTAACAAATCTGGATTTCCGGAACAGAGTTTTAAGAGTGTGCAATTAGAAGCCACAACAAAGGAAAGTTTAAAAAAGAAGGCACCTTTCATGACCGCAGGAGCTTAATCCGATTTTAAATGCATCTTGGCTGTGACAAGAGGTGATCTAGACTCACCATTTCAAACAGGTTCCTTTGGTTTGACCCATCCCTTTGCTGCTTTCCCTGCTGGCCAAAACTGACTTGTGTTCTCAACCTCCCAGTTCATATCAAGTGGCCCAAATCTGAAACATTGGCAATTCCTCTCTTCTCAGGTGCAGATTAGCCTGCTGAATGCTCCGCTCACCTGTCAGAAGCGATGAACCAGACTTTTAACTAGTTTTATAGATTTAGATGAAGGGGCAGAGATTATCGGGAGGTGCCTTCCTGAGCACCTGCTGTCCAGCGAGAGTTCACACTGAGCAAGACATTGGATTAGTGCAAATGAAACCAAATCGAGTCGCAATACATTATTTCTGATTTTTTAGGTAATCTATGCAATAATAAAAGGATATATGCCTAGAAATAATGTGCAAAATGGTTGGCTCACTTCCAATGAGGTGAAAAAAATTCAGAAAATTAGAGACATTTACCTTTTAAAAATAATTTGGGTGTTTTGGCACGAATTTGACACGTTAATTATTTGATCACTCGAGTCTCCCTCCCGCCATCTAATCGACATGATCGTCCAGGATCATTGTTTGAAGAGGGCACGCAAAATCACTGAAGAACCCTTCCACCCTCCACATAGCATCTTTCAGGGAAGAGATGCAGGTGTCCTGTCAGGGAAGAGATGCAGGAGTATCGGAACCAGCACCGCCATGCTGAGGAACAGCTTCTTCCCATGGGGAATGAGAACGTTGAACAATCAAAGGAACAGCTCACACTAACCATCCGAGGCTCTCACATGTACAAAACAATAGTTATTTCTTTAGTATAGATGAAATACTTGCCCTGCATGTGTATTGTTTGTCTGTATGTGTGTGTTCTGTCTGTTTGCGTGACTGCGTGTTTTCCACCGAGGGCCGGAGAACACTGCTTCATCGGGATGAACTTGTACAATCAGATGACACTAACCTTCACGACTAAAATGCAAGCTGCACTATTCTCAATAGCAACGAGCTCCAGTGATCACAGTTGCCACGTCGCTGCCACTAGAGTTCGAGGAAAACCTTACAGCCACAACTGCATAAAAGAATGACAGAAGCATAAACTCAGATCACAGTTAAACAGTGTATGGGTGTACACGAGAAGAGCCTTGGCCTACAGAGCAATAGCCCAGGCCTGGAAGGTAGGTGGGTGTGGTGGTACACCACTGGCCTACTGTAGAGGGCAACCTCTGTACCCGCAGGAGTGTAAGGGGGACAAAACAACACCTGGCCGGCTGTCAATCAGTCGACCTGAATGGATCAAGCCCCACCCGGTCGGGTGTCAGTCACCCTCCGGGATACAAGCCTGCGCCAGCCTCCAAAGTTTCACTCAGAGTTGCTGCAGGAACAGCCAGCCTGGCTCTGTGGAAGTCTTTGTGGATTAAAGCCTGTTGTACAGTCTTTACCTTGTGTGTGTGTCTGGTTCTGTCTAACAGCACACCACAGTGGGATTGCTCTTTTCGATCCTGCACCAATGCAGTGAATAGCCTTCTTCTATGGCACAGACGTTCTGCAATTGCACCAGCACAAATTTCCCTTGCCATGGCTCACCCTCGCCTCCCCAGAGGCAATAGGAAATTGTCAATTAATGCTGGCCTCATTGGTAGCAACCAGAAAAACTAAAAGAGATTCAGATTTGGTCACATCCTCCTCACACAAAAAAAACACACAAGAAAATAGGAGCAGGAATTGTCCTCTTGGGCCATCAAGTCTGGCCTGCCCTTCAACATGATGGTGCTTGACCTCAACTACTCATCTCTGCTGGCTGCCCGTAACCCTTAATACCGTGGGCTTTCAAATTTTTGTTTAATTTGATTTGCCTCCACTTTGGACAAAGTTAAACCTTTTGGCTTCTGATCACATTAGAAACACTTTCAACCCAGGCATTAAATTTAATTCTTCTTAAAATTTAGACATACAGCATTGTAATGGACCATTTTGGCCCAAAAGCCCGATTACACCGGGTTGACCTACAACCCCCTCCACATTTTGAATGGTGGGAGTAAACCGGAGCCCCCAGAGGAAACCCATCCAAACGTGGGAGGAATGTGCAAACTCCTTACAGATAGAGGATTCGAATCCCAGTCCCAATCGCTGGTGCTGTAATGGTGCTACAACGACTGCTCAGCTAATCAGGCCGCCCAATTTACTCCAGGAAACTGAATCCCATGTCCAATTACATCCCTTACAAAAACACAGAGAATGCTGAGTGAAGCAGCATCACTGGGCGGAAAACCTTGGGTTCATCTTATACCCATAAATGTTGAATTAATTCTCTCTCCGCAGATGCTGCTTAATCTCCTGAGTGCAAAATGCCAGTTTTAATGTTGGAGTTCTAGCACCTGCAGGGTTCTACTCCAATTATGACCCAGCCCCACTTCTTGCACTGCCTTCGTAAATTTGTTGTGTTCGACATCAGGTTTCCTCCGAGTCATGTTTGCCCAATCTTTGGTAAGCATTTATTCTGCTCCTTGTCTTTTTACTTTCCAAAATCCTCCTCAAATTTGCCCTATGAGTATCCCTTTTTACCACCTAATTTAATATTCCCCCCTGTTTTCCCTGCTCCTGCTTAGAATTTGCTGTCTCCCTCAATGAAGTAAAAAGATTGGCAGTGCCGCTGGTGCAGAGAGCGAGGAGACACAGCGCTGCTCTGCAGCGTTCTACCACCCAGCCCAATCACCGTACAGACTTTAGATGGCCTGTCAAAAGAGCCGATGGAGGTTTATCTTGAAATTCTGTGACCGTGGGGTCTAGGCCCAAGAAGGTGGTGCCCCTGTGTCTAGCAGTCGCCTCGAGGGATTGCAGAGTCCAGGGAAGCAGAGGACGAGAACAGGGAACCAGAGAATGGGGAGACCACTTCCCATTTCTGAAGGAGAAGCAGGGGAAGCGACCTGCAGGATGGTGGGCCAGTGAGGGGCTTTGCAGCTGAAGAACACTTTTGGCAACTCGAGGTGAGGAACCCATGCAGGGGGTGGGCTGCTGGCAGCTGCGGGCTAAGGACTCGCACCAGGCTGCAGATTGCTGGAGACTAGCTGAAGATATACTGAAGAGATGCAAGAGGATGACAAGGGTCTTGATCGCGTCTTGAGTTCGGATCTTGACCTCTGGTTGCCGAGTCCGTGTTGCTGCGGAGGTGCTGGAGGCAAATCCACGGACAGTCGGTATCTCTGGGGAAACCTCTCCTTTGCTTCTCTTTCTCCAACTGTACGAAGTGCCCGGCCATTTCTGTTACTGATTAATCTATCTGCCCTATAGCGCACAAAAGCCAGTTTCGTGTGATATTACATTTGTTTTATTACAAGACAATAAAGGAATCTTAAAAATATATTCAAATGTAGGGCGGCACAGCAGTTAGCACAATGCCAGCAATCAGTACCGGGGATCGAATCCTGCACTGTGTGAGGAATTTGTACGTTCTCCCGATGTCTGCGTGGGTTTTCCACGGGGGTTTCAGTTTCTTCCCACCCTTTGAAAATGTACCAGGTTAGTTTGGCGGCATGGACTCGTGGGGCAAAATGGCCTGTTACAGTGCTGTATGTCTGAAATTAAATTTTTTTTGCTCATGGCGTGGAGCTGCAAGCTCAAGATCGAGTCCAACCACTGGACCAAAAAAAAATATGAATTCAGTTTTACTCATCCATAATGTGGTGTCAGTGAATAGCGTTGAATTACCTTAAGCACAGAATGAGTTAGCTTTTTTTTTACTTCAGGAAAAGGCACCGGCTGTAATCCAGTCTGACTAATCCACGATTCTTCATTAGCTCGACTGATAGCCCAACAAGCTCTGAAACTAACATAAATTCTACCCTTATCATCAACTCTCACACCCAGAATGAATAAATTATAAAGCCTGTTGTTCCACATCCACTGCTTCGCCCTCAGTGGGTGATGTGTGAAATAGGAGGTTTTTACTATTGCAGATGTACTTTTTAAATTAGTTTGACATGAAAAATGTAAAAAAAGACAAACAAAACCATTTAAATTTAGCTCCAACTTAGATCAAGTTTTTCGCAATGAGAATGGGGTATTAATATGTTAGTTTAAAGGCCTGTAAGAAAATTCAAGTTCATATTCAAGTTTATTTTCATCTGATAGCACAAGTACAACTGGGCAAAACAGCGTTCTTCGGACCTCAGCGCAAAACTATGCAAGCACGCATACAGATATAACAGTGTTTATGGCAGGGCAGTACAAGATTGGAAATTATTCAATTCAATGTGAAATCAGTGTTCAAAATCTAAAAGTGGCCCAGTGGGACAGTGTCCCAGGTTCAATCTTACACAAGGCACTGCTGAGACCGCATCTGAAGTACTGTGTGCAGTTCTGGAGGCGGAGCAGAGGAGGTTCGCCAAGTTGATTCCAGGGATGAAAGGGTTGGCATATGAGGAGAGATTGAGTCACCTGGGACTATACTCACTGGAATTTAGAAAAATGAGAGGGAATCTTACAGAAACATAAAATTATGAAAGGCATAGATAAGATTGAGGTAGGTAAGTTATTTACATTGGTAAGGGAGACCAGAACTAGGGAACATGGCCTCAACATTCAGGGTAGCAATTTTAAATGAAAATGAGGAGGGATCGCTTTTCCCAATGCCCATTCAATGGCCATTGAAGGAGTGGAGGCAACCTCAGTAAGTATATTTTAGACAAGGTTGGAACTACGAATGGGCTAGAAGGTCAGCAATGAAGAACACCCTTGTAATATACCCCTCCCAAAGACAACATGAATCACGTGTGACGTGCATTAGCTGAACATCTCCCGAAGGCTCGATCTCCATCACTGTCCAAAAGCACAAATGCCCTGAGTTTCACATGCTTGTCTTTGCTTCTCCAACCTGTGCCTCCATTCTCACTCAAGAGGTTTGAAGATACAATGTTAATCAAAAGATTTATAACAAATATGTATATTAAACTGCAAGAAAAGGAGAATGAGGAAACAAATGGTAAAACTAAACAAAAATGGAAACAAGATTTAAATATAAAGATAAAAAAGGAAACATGGGAGAAATTATGTTCTGGAATGATGAGAAATACAATAAATACGAGGCTACGTATGATACAATATCATTGGTAACACAGACTATACATTACACCGCAAAAGTTAAATAAATGGGACCCAACAGTATCTGATAGATGTTTTCGATGTAAAAAAGAAATGGGAACAACAATTCATGCAATCTGGACATGTGAGAGAGTAGAAAAATTTTGGGATGATATCAATCAGATATTAAATAAAATAACAGAAAACAATATACCAAAGAATCCAGAGATCTTTCTCCTAAGTAACATAAAAAACAAAAAATTTGGAATTGATTTGGAGGATGCACAAAAAAGATTTGTTAAGATAGCCCTAGCCGTAGCAAAAAAATGTATTATGTCAATCTGGAAATTGGAAGATAATTTGAAAATACAACAATGGTATATAGAAATGAATAAATGTATTCCATTAGAAAAAATAACATATAGTTTAAGAAATAATATTGAAATATTCGAACAAGTATGGGAGCCTTACATTAAATACAATAGCGAAAACCTACCGGGGACAAACATTACCTAAGTTGATGGAAGGAGAAGGAAAGAAAAGAATGGACTCTGTAGAATTTCTGGTGTATTTTTGTTGAATGACAACATTGTCTGACTGAATTAATGCAACCTAGATTGTATACCTAAAATGGATGAGAGGGGGATGGGGGGGGTGGCTTGGGAGGAGGGGGGGGGGGGGAGAAAAAGTCACTGTAAATGTGTGAAAAAGAAAAAGTGTATATCATGGCTATTGTGATTTATGGTGTGAAAAATAAAAAATTTAAAAAAAAAGAGGTTTGAAGTTAAAGATCACAGTCCTAAAGGTAATGTTTCAATCTATTTCTTTAAATCTTACAGTAACAACCCTTCAGGTATGCACTGAACAATTATCACTGCACTTCTGCATTACCTCTGAAAACATTCTGCTGAATAGTGCAATGAATAACAGCCTTTCAGGCTCAAAAGATTAAAGTAAAGCACTCTTAACAAGTTTAACCTTATTCTGTTGAAATGACAGTAGTTCTCAACCTTTTTCTTTCCACTCACAGACCACCTTAAGTCATCTCTATGCTATAAGTGCTCTGTGATTTTGGTAAGGGATTGCTTAAGGTGGGATGTGAGTGGGAAGGGAAGGTTGAGA
Source organism: Narcine bancroftii (assembly GCF_036971445.1). Lineage (NCBI taxonomy): Eukaryota > Metazoa > Chordata > Chondrichthyes > Torpediniformes > Narcinidae > Narcine > Narcine bancroftii. The sequence goes on along the minus strand of NC_091482.1, from coordinate 52,619,269 downwards.
ATCACTGCTCAAGTCACAATTGTTACTGAACTGTTTTGCTTGAGAAAAAGTCATTGCCCCATTTCCTTTGGAATTCTGAAACCGTGCACATAACGAGTCAATTAGGGACGATTAAAACAGTGGCTTTCAAACTTTTTCTTTCCACCCACATACCAGCTTAAGCAATCCCTTTCTAATCACAGAGCACCGATGGCATAGGGAATACTTGAAGTGAGTGGAAAGGAAATGGTTGAGAACCACTGGAAGAGATCAGATCTTGGGGTTAAAAAAAAACAAATGCTGGAGGAACTCAGCTGGTCTCACAGTGGCCATGGGAGGTAAAGATATATGACCAACAATTTGGGCCTCAGCCCTTCTTCAAGGTGAAAGCAAAAAGGCCAATGGGGAATTATTTCTTTAAACTAACATCAGTCGCTGCTGAAAGAGTGCTCAGTAGCAAAAGCATGCCATCTTACTCTCCAGTACAACGATCTGTACAGACTGTGCCGTTAATCAAAGCTGATCTCAAGATTTGATCAAAGACCAATGGCACCAAAGTTAGCATTTAATTATTCTCTCTCATTGTACAATGTGGCAAACCTGTGTTCACCATTCGCAACATAAATTACAGCCCTTTGAATATATGGAAAGAAAGTCCTGCGTAGAGTTTAATGTTCCATTCTTCATTCGTGAAGATTCTGCCTAACATTTGACAACTTGAGTATCAAAGAGATATAACCCAGAAAAAATGAACAACTATCCTTAATACATCCTGCTTTTCCCAGGTGATTTTTTAAAAATATGCTCAGTTTAGACACTCAGCACGGTAACAAACCATTTCGGCCCACAAGGCCATGCTGCCCAATTAACCTACAACCCCCAGCATGTTTTTGAATCGTGGGAGGAAACCGGAGCACTGGGAGGAAACCCATGCAGACACAGGGCGGCACAGTTGGCTCAGCGGTTAGTGCAATGCCTTTACAGCGCCAGCGAGTGAGACCGGAGTTCAAATCCCACGTTGTAAGGAGTTTGTATGTGCTCCCTGTGTCTTTATGGGTTTCCCCCAGGGACTCGTTTCCACCCACCGTTCAAAACGTATGGCGGGCAGGGGGGCATGTAGATTAATTGGGCGCACAGACTTGTGGGCCAAAATGGCCTGTAACCATGGTGCATGTCTAAATTAATTCCCTGCCTGGTTTTAAAAGCAAGATGTGCCAATTCCTGGCTGGGACAGAGATCCTAGGTGGTTCACTAATATTCTCTCACCAAAGGAGGTTTGCCAGCCTAATCCAGAAACCCACCCCAATGCAGTTGATGCATTTTGCACAGCAAACACCATTCAAAAGCAGTTAAAGGTAGGAAACACATCTTGGCCTTTGCAGTGGATCCTGTACGCCATTAAGGAATAAAAGTACTTGTTCTCAAGGGAAATCACAGATTGCTTAGGGGCTAGGATGACTTATTAGAGACTTCTTAAGAGTCTGGACATAAGTGTGGGCCCAGACAGGGCAGATCACCAAATATTTTACGGCTTATTACATTGGTGTGTTAGTTGATGTGACTTCTCTCTGGAACATCAGAAATAATTAGTGGTTTGTTCGATTGTTAAACTAGAAAAGGAGAAAATGGCAAATTTGAAAAGACTGTCAAGACAGAAATGGATTGAAGAAGTACCAAGATAATGGATTGAAAAATGTCTTTGCACAACACACAATCTACTTTTAAAGCAAATATTGATCTGCAACGAAGAGAGGAAATTAATATGTCGTTAGAGAACAAGTTGAACCCTGCTAATAAATTCAAACTTATTTTTACATTCTAAGATCTGGACATCACCGACAAGGCCACCATTTATTGCCCATTAATAATTGTCCTCGAGAAGTTAGTGATGGTGCCCTCCCCTCTGGTGAAGGTACTTCCAAATTACCCAAGACTTCCAGGATTCAATGAAGAATAAACAGCCATGAATTTCCTAGTCAGATTGGTGTGCAATTTTAGAGAGGGACTGGTGTTCCATTCATCTGAAACCTTTGCTCATCTGGGTGGCAGAGGTGACAAGTTTGGGAGGTGTAGCCTAACAAAGCCCAGACAAGTGACTGCATTTTACAGATGCAGCCGCTCTGCACCATTGACACAGGAAGTAAAAGTTTTGGGATGAATGGATTAGGTATCAAACAGTTGGAATACCTAGCCCTGAATATTGCATGTTGTTGGAGTTAATTTAAGGTCACATTTTAATCGTGTTTTTTTTAAATCACAATTTTGGGCTGATTAGAAGTGTGCCAAGAAATAAAATAAACTATTTAACCACTGTGTACATTCTCATCCACATAAACCAAAGGCCAATTACCATCATTAATTTTTTTGGTCGTACCAAACAGTTCCTCCTTTTCCAGTCAAGTTTACTAAGATAGCATAATTGCGAAATTGTTTGTACAAGAACTAGATTTCTTGAAATAATTCTTCTTCAGAAAACTACAATACCATCATGGGTGGCACAGTTAGTACAACACTGTTACAGTGCCAGCAATCAGGACCAGGGATTGAATTGATTGTAAGGAGTCTGTACGCTCTCCTCATATCTGCATGGGTTTCCTCCAGGTGCTCCAATTTCCTCCCTCTATTTGAAGAATAAACAGCAATGAACTTCCTAGTCAGATTGGTGTGCAGTTTTAGAGAGGGACTGGTGTTCCATTCATCTGAAAGACTGGGGGTTTTAGGTTAATTGGGCAGCATTGGGTAGTGGGGCAAAATGGTCTGTTACCATTTCAACATTTAAATTTAAAAAAAAAAATCACCTGGGAAAAGCAGTATGTATTATTAAAGATATTTGCTCATTTATTTCTGGGTTGTATCTCTTTGCTTTCCTTGAGGTGTTGCACTTGCCCACCTATTCAAGTTGTCAAATGTCGAGGAGACTCTTCACAAACAATGATGCATTTGAAGTGGAAAATCTGCCATTGGAACATTAAACTCTATGCAGAACTCTCCATATATCCAAAGGGTTGTAATTTATGTCACGTATGGTTAACGCAGACTTACCACATTGTACAATTAAATGCTAACTTTGGTGCCACTATTCTTCGATCAGATCTTGAGATCATGGGTTCAACAACTTTGACTGTTTATAAAGTCAAACTGCAATAATCTGGCATCCAATTACTCAGAGATCTGATGGTTCAGCATCTGACTCACTCATTAGTCCATGTCATGGGCCATAGTGTGGACAGGAGTGGGGCAAGAATGTGTATGAAAATGGCGTCTAGAACGCTTGTAGATTTCTCACTTCCTTTAAACTCACTGGATACACCGGAAAATATATTAAACTGCTGTGCAACGTGTAAAACCAAACTGCTGTAGAACTATGCCTGGCTATTAATAAGACTACCATCGGATAGTCCAGAAACTAAGTCAGTCCGACACCACCAATATCCCAAGGAGCTGGATTATTGGAGTTGCACTGTTGTCTACCCTTTTCCTTTGGTGCAAGGACCCTGCAATGTCAGAGATAATATCTTTTCAACGAGCTGCCAGACCAAAGTCCCATTTTCCATCTCAGATAGATGTGAAAGAACACAAGCATTGCATCGGAAAGCAGTTCACCACTAACCCATCAACTGACATACATAAAAAGATGAACAGGGCATTTGTTTGACTGTCCTTTAAAGAACCTTACAGCAAGCAAAGCACTTTTCCTTTGCATTACAATAATGAAAACAACATAAAATATTCAAGATGCTGACCTTGCGGAGGACACTTTCTAAAACGGTCAACTTTTTTCAAAAAAAAAATCCTGTATGAAAACAGTAAATCGTTTCAAAGTGAGAGTTTTAAAAAGAATCTGAGGGTATAAATATTTACCAAGAGAATGGCTGATATCTACAAAGCAACGCCAAAGGAGGTGGTCAATCAGATACAATTACTTCATTCAAGAGCCACTCAGACTGATACGAAAGTAGGCAAGCCCCAGAAGGATACAGCCTTGATGCAGGAAAAAAATTATTAGTGTGGTTGGGCATAAAGGCCCAGTTTCCATGCCGCTCAACACTCTGACTCTCTGTGAATGGATTTCTTTGTATTCCAAAGAAATAATAAAGGCTCGAAGAACCTTCTGTGCTGCCATGAGCAGTTCTATCCTGCGATAGAATATGAAAGCCAAAGATAATACAATTGCTGGGTTGGGGGGGGGGTACCTCAAATGCAAGTTTCTGAATCATTACCTCCCTGCATGACATCAGCATCTTATTTGGCTGCCAAAAGTCATCTTGCAGGCATATGATGAATAGCCTCTCTCTTAGTTCCATACATTGGCTGCACTTAAGCACTCATATATGATTGAACATACCTGCTCATTGTTTCCTGATAGATAACAATTTCCATGCACATTGTAACAGAAGCAAAGGAAATAAGAGAAAAGGTAACATGAGAGGAAATGAATGAGGAAGAGGGTTATGGAAGGATGCAGGGGAAAAAGGGAGTGGAAGGAGGGAGGGGCCAGGGCAGGAGGGAGGGGCTGGGGCATCGGGGGGGGGGGGGGGGAGCAGAGGGAAGGAGGGGCTGGGGCGTGGGGGGGAGCAGAGGGAAGCAGGGGCTGGGGCATCGGGGGAGCAGAGGGAAGGAGGGGCTGGGGCGTGGGGCGGAGCAGAGGGAAGGAGGGGCTGGGGCGTGGGGAGGAGCAGAGGGAAGGAGGGGCTGGGGCGTGGGGCGGAGCAGAGGGAAGGAGGGGCTGGGGCGTGGGGGGAGCAGAGGGAAGGAGGGGCTGGGGCTTCGGGGGGGGGAGCAGAGGGAAGGAGGGGCTGGGGCTTCGGGGGAGCAGAGGGAAGGAGGGGCTGGGGCGTGGGGGGGAGCAGAGGGAAGGAGGGGCTGGGGCTTCGGGGGGGGGGAGCAGAGGGAAGGAGGGGCTGGGGCTTCGGGGGAGCAGAGGGAAGGAGGGGCTGGGGCGTCGGGGGGACGGAGGGGCTGGGGCGTCGGGGGGACGGAGGGGCTGGGGCGTCGGGGGGACGGAGGGGCTGGTGCGTCGGGGGGACGGAGGGGCTGGGGCGTCGGGGGGACGGAGGGGCTGGGGCGTCGGGGGGACGGAGGGGCTGGGGCGTCGGGGGGACGGAGGGGCTGGGGCGTCGGGGGGACGGAGGGGCTGGGGCGTCGGGGGGACGGAGGGGCTGGGGCGTCGGGGGGACGGAGGGGCTGGGGCGTCGGGGGGACGGAGGGGCTGGGGCGTCGGGGGGACGGAGGGGCTGGGGCGTCGGGGGGACGGAGGGGCTGGGGCGTCGGGGGGACGGAGGGGCTGGGGCGTCGGGGGGACGGAGGGGCTGGGGCGTCGGGGGGACGGAGGGGCTGGGGCGTCGGGGGGACGGAGGGGCTGGGGCGTCGGGGGGACGGAGGGGCTGGGGCGTCGGGGGGACGGAGGGGCTGGGGCGTCGGGGGGACGGAGGGGCTGGGGCGTCGGGGGGACGGAGGGGCTGGGGCGTCGGGGGGACGGAGGGGCTGGGGCGTCGGGGGGACGGAGGGGCTGGGGCGTCGGGGGGACGGAGGGGCTGGTGCGTCGGGGGGACGGAGGGGCTGGGGCGTCGGGGGGACGGAGGGGCTGGGGCGTCGGGGGGACGGAGGGGCTGGGGCGTCGGGGGGACGGAGGGGCTGGGGCGTCGGGGGGACGGAGGGGCTGGGGCGTCGGGGGGACGGAGGGGCTGGGGCGTCGGGGGGACGGAGGGGCTGGGGCGTCGGGGGGACGGAGGGGCTGGGGCGTCGGGGGGACGGAGGGGCTGGGGCGTCGGGGGGACGGAGGGGCTGGGGCGTCGGGGGGACGGAGGGGCTGGGGCGTCGGGGGGACGGAGGGGCTGGGGCGTCGGGGGGACGGAGGGGCTGGGGCGTCGGGGGGACGGAGGGGCTGGGGCGTCGGGGGGACGGAGGGGCTGGGGCGTCGGGGGGACGGAGGGGCTGGGGCGTCGGGGGGACGGAGGGGCTGGGGCGTCGGGGGGACGGAGGGGCTGGGGCGTCGGGGGGACGGAGGGGCTGGGGCGTCGGGGGGACGGAGGGGCTGGGGCGTCGGGGGGACGGAGGGGCTGGGGCGTCGGGGGGACGGAGGGGCTGGGGCGTCGGGGGGACGGAGGGGCTGGGGCGTCGGGGGGACGGAGGGGCTGGGGCGTCGGGGGGACGGAGGGGCTGGGGCGTCGGGGGGACGGAGGGGCTGGGGCGTCGGGGGGACGGAGGGGCTGGGGCGTCGGGGGGACGGAGGGGCTGGGGCGTCGGGGGGACGGAGGGGCTGGGGCGTCGGGGGGACGGAGGGGCTGGGGCGTCGGGGGGACGGAGGGGCTGGGGCGTCGGGGGGACGGAGGGGCTGGGGCGTCGGGGGGACGGAGGGGCTGGGGCGTCGGGGGGACGGAGGGGCTGGGGCGTCGGGGGGACGGAGGGGCTGGGGCGTCGGGGGGACGGAGGGGCTGGGGCGTCGGGGGGACGGAGGGGCTGGGGCGTCGGGGGGACGGAGGGGCTGGGGCGTCGGGGGGACGGAGGGGCTGGGGCGTCGGGGGGACGGAGGGGCTGGGGCGTCGGGGGGACGGAGGGGCTGGGGCGTCGGGGGGACGGAGGGGCTGGGGCGTCGGGGGGACGGAGGGGCTGAGGCGTCGGGGGGACGGAGGGGCTGGGGCGTCGGGGGGACGGAGGGGCTGGGGCGTCGGGGGGGGGGGAGGAGCAAGGGCGAACTGGTGGCAAACTCCTACCTCCGCAGGTACTGCACCCCATCGCCGAATCGCTCGTCAAACTCGTCCCAGGCCAGCCTGTGCGCCAGCGGCGAGCCCTCGGAGCCGAAGGAGGAGAGATCGAGGATCTCGGACACCTCCTCGAAACCGGAGGTGAAGTCGTTGAAGTTGATGGAGCCGTCGTTGTCCACGTCCAACTTCTGGAAGAGGGGAGTGACCTGCCAAGTGGAGACGCCGAGCTCCCGGCAAACGCCGCAGAAATCCTCCACCTCGATCAGCCCGGAGCGGTTCAGATCGCACGCCGAGAAAAGCCGCCGGAGGTCCGGCCGGCTCATCCTTGCTCCGCCGGGGGACGGGCGCTGGGCTGGAGCCTTCGGGACAGACCGCGTCTCCCAGCAAGGGTCCCGCGGACCTGGCTCGCTGCCCCCCTCCCTCCCTCCTCCCAGCAACGAGCCGAGAGACGGGATTCAGGCGGGGACGTTCCGCCTTCACTGCCGACCAGCTTCAGAGTGTTGCAAAAGTTCTGCGAACCCTCCCTGTCCCCGAAACCAATGGCTTCCTTGCCCGTCACCAGTGGCCCCAAACCCGGAGACGCTTCCTCTGTGGTTTGCCAATCACCTTTGCTCAGGTGATTCATCTGCCTTTGGAGTCAGCTGGTTGGGAATGAGTCGGATGGATTGGGGGCGCCCTGAGGCTCGGGGGGGGGGGAGGTGCAGGGCTGGACTTTTGAAAAAGACCCCAAATCCTGTCCCTTGGGACGGGGGAAGATTGTAGGATGTTAAATTCTGCTGTTGGGCACACGATGCATTCCCCTCCAAACCAGGGGTGGCCAGACTTGCTTAACGTTAGATAAACTTCAGATGCTTGAGAGACGCTAAATTAAACAAAAGGCATCCACTTATTTATTCTTACATCCACAGATTTTAGATTGGCCATTACGAAAGAGAATGTGGTTATAATAGAGCGAGAGACATACACACACACATAGAGAGAGAGAGAGAGACACACACACACATATATCTATATATACATATATCTATCTATCTATATATATCTTTCTATATATATATATATATATGTTTCTATCTCTCTTTATATATCTATATATATATTTCTATCTATATATCTATATATATATCTTTCCATCACTCTATATATCTATATATCTTTCTTTGGCTTGGCTTCGCGGACGAAGATATATATATCTTTATCTCTCTATATATCTATATGTTTCTATCTCTATATATCTATATATATCTTTCTATATATATATATATATATATGTTTCTAGCTACATATCTATATATTTATCTTTCTATCTCTATAATATATCTTTCTATATATATCTATCTCTCTTTATATATCTATGTATATATCTTTCTATCTCTATATATCATAAGTATCTTTCTATCTCACTTTCTATATATCTATATATATCTTTCTATCTATATATCGATATATCGATATATAGATATAGAGAGATAGAAACATATATTTAGACACACACACACACACACACACAGAGTGTGCGTGCATTTGTTGATGTTGCAATACCATTTAAATCTTATATATATAATTTTGGAAACTATGTGTGTGTGTGTGTGTGTGTGTGTGTGTGTGATATATATCTATATGTGATAACCTATGAAACTATATCTATATATATCTTTCTTCTTCTTTGGCTTGGCTTCGCGGACGAAGATTTATGGAGGGTGTAAAAGTCCACGTCAGGTGCAGGCTCGATTGTGGCTGACAAGTCCGATGCGGGACAGGCAGACACGGTTGCAGCGGTTGCAGGGGAAAATTGGTTGGTTGGGGTTGGGTGTTGTCTTTTGTCAGTGAGGTGGGCTCTGCGGTCTTCTTCAAAGGAGGTTGCTGCCCACCGAACTGTGAGGTGCCAAGATGCACGGTTTGAGGCGATATCAGCCCACTGGCGGTGGTCAATGTGGCAGGCACCAAGAGATTTCTTTAGGCAGTCCTTGTGCCTCTTCTTTGGTGCACCTCTGTCACGGTGGCCAGTGGGGAGCTCGCCATATAACACGATCTTGGGAAGGCGATGGTCCTCCATTCTGGAGACGTGACCCACCCAGCGCAGATGGATCTTCAGCAGCGTGGACTCGATGCTGTCGGCCTCTGCCATCTCGAGTACTTCGATGTTAGGGATGAAGTCGCTCCAATGAATTTTGAGGATGGAGCGGAGACAACGCTGGTGGAAGCGTTCTAGGAGCCGTAGGTGATGCCGGTAGAGGACCCATGATTCGGAGCCGAACAGGAGTGTGGGTATATAATAACCTATGTCCATGTCCTCCTTTTGGAATGGCCACGCTAGCTCATAATGTTACAAAAAAATTATATTAAGCAATATTTGTGATAATATTTATTTCCTTACACTGCAAATTTGTATTAGTTGCAATAATTAAAGTACACATATACCAATATTTGGTCAGTCCACATTGCAGGCGTAGGGAGCTCGGATGGGCGGGCAGGATCGGGTGGTACGTGCACGAATAGGGTGTCAGGAGCTTGGATGGGAGGGTTGCCAACAGGGGCTGGGTGGTAAGTCCGCTTGGTGGGGCATCGGGACCCCCCCGTGGGCAGGAGACCAAGGCCTCGGGCGGGTGGATGGCCTGGATCACACTTACACTCCACTAGTTTCATTGCCCACATTACAGCCACACTCACCATAATGCACAGCCACTCAAACTACCATTGTGAGCACCGGCTCGTACAATTCCTGTCTCAGCCAATATAATTCTGCCCGCCGCATATTATAGGTCAAAGAACTGCATGTGGCTGCAATTTGGCCATCCCAGCATGTTCTGAAGTGCTCAGGGGTGCAGTGCTAAATTTTTTTAATTGCCAGAGTTCACCAAAAATGATCAAATATCATAACATTATTAGTGGTATTTTTTTCCCCACCAGCCACCACCCCCTCTCCTCATCCCCCACCCCAACACCCACTTCTTTAAAATCCCCTGCACTCTGAGACAGCGTCAGAACAAATCTAATAGAGGGGCATTAAGGTACCGCTGGGATGGGGGGTGCGTATCTCTGCAAAATAGCACTTATGGCAGGGGTGGGCAATGTGTAAAAATAAACGGTGACAAGGAGGTCTCGTGAGACCCAGCCTTGGTGGCTGCCAAGCTGCATTTGGTGTCGTCGAATTGAGAGGGAACGGTTGGACGAGGAAAGAGGATGAGTGTACCGCGCGTAGAAGAAACAGGCTCCTTGTATGTCCAGAATAGCGCTCAGATGGGACGCCAACCCTGCCTATATTTAATACGCGGCTGCTGTTAAATGCCCCGCTAGATAAAAATTCCCCACTTGTTTATTTAACCTTTTTTTTACAAGTGAGCCCAGCACCATTCTACCCCTGGAAATGTTACTGCCACCACTACCCCCGTTAATCAGTTCTAGACATCGACTACCTCTGTGCAAAGATCTGAATTAGAATCAGAATTTATTGTCATGAACATGTCACAAAATCCATTATTTTGTGGGAGCGTCACCCTACATTTCTATAAACCACATTCCAAAATAAATAAAATAGTGCAAAAAAAAATCGGCAGGGTGAGCGTGGTTCATTGTTCATTCAGAAATCTGATGGCAAGTTGTCCTTGCAGTGGTCTTCAGGCTCCTGTGCCTCCTTCCTGATGGCAGCAGAGTGAAGGCCTGGGGGGTGGGGTCCGAGAGGCTACTACATCGCCACTTCTAGATGTCCTTGTTGGAGGGAAGATGTCGCAGGCTGAGTTAACAACCCTCTGGAGTTTTTTTTCCTGTCCTGAGTGTTGGCAACTCTGTACCTGACAGAGATGCCACAAGACAAAATGCCCTCCACGGTGCACCTGTGGAAGTTTCCTAAAGTCTTTGCTGATGTACCGAATCTTTTCGAACTCCTCACAAAGTATAGTCGCTGGCGAACCTTCTTCATGGCTGCGTCGACACGAAGGCAGATCCTCAGAAATGTTGACACCCAGGAATTTTAAGTTTTCTTGACCCTCTCCACTGCTGTCCCCTCAATGAGAACTGGTTCGTGCCCTCCTGATTTTCCCTTGAAGTCTTCAATCATCTCCTTGATTTTGTTAATGTTGAGTGCAAGGTTGTTGTTGTGAGACCACTCAATTAGTGGATCTATCTCCCTCGTGCACGCTTCCTCAGTGCCATCTATGATTCTACCAATAACTGTATAGACAATGAAAAATTTCCAGATAGCATTTAAATTGTGCCTTGTCATAGGTGTAGGGTGAGTAGAATGTGGGCTAAGTATGCCCAACACATGTCCTTTAAACCCCCTCCTCCTTCAATACGTATCCTCTAGTATGTGACATTTTTATCCCGGGATAAAGATTCTGATGACTGTGTCTGGCCCTACTTCCGCCTCTTAAAATTTAATAAACTTTGTCAAGTCTCCCCTCAGTCTTCGACAGTCCGTGACTTTCTCCCTGGAGCATCAGGGTCTGAAGGGAGAGCTGACAAAGTTTAGAAAATTTTAAGAGTTAGACACAGAGGTTCAGGAAATTATGAGAGGCGAAGATAAGATCAAAGTCTCTTTTCCAGGGTAGGGGAATCTAGGAGGACTGAAAAGTTTGAAAACCACTGTTTTAATCGTCCCTCATTGACTCGTTATGTGCAGGGTCTCATAAATCCAAAGGAAATGGGCCAACGACAATTTTTCTCAAGCAAAATATTTCAGTAACAATTCTCAACCTTTCCTTCCCACTCATATCCCTTATGGCATAGGGGTTACTTGAAGTGTTATGTGAGTGGAAAGAAAAAATTTGAAAACCATTGGATTATAGTTTTTGGTGAGTTTATTGCAGAAAATGAGGTAACCATTACCCTTCTGGTTGCTGGCAGACCATTAACTCAGTGAACGCTTGCCAAGAATTTTCTGATCTTCCTCTGCCGATCTCAATGTGACAGACTGGCACATTCCAAGTTCCTGAAGAATGTATTAAGGCAGTGGTTCCCAACCAGTGGGGCACGGCCTACCGGTGGGCCACAGTAAGTCTCCGTGTGGGCCTCAGAGACTTCCTGATCCACTGAGGTCAGGATGGATCTGCTGAGGTCACATCTCGGTCCTCCTGGATGATCTTGGGTGGGGTGGCGAGCAATCTGTCACTGAGTTCAGTGATATCATCTGGCCACCTCTCATCAGCAGGAGATCTGAGGAAGAGTGGCAATTATCTGTTTACTTGTCGCCGGTGTGGATGGCGTGTCAGTACGGTTGCACTCAATACAGCTGGCTTGGCACTCGGCACTCAGTCACAGTTCCTATCAGTCTTCCACACAAGACAGATTCAGACTGATTCAGAAGTGTATGTTGTCTGTCTTCTTACTGCTTGTGTGCTCTTCACCAGTTAAGAATCAAGAGGCTGCAGTCGGTTGGCTGTGCTGCGAGCGAAAGAAAAACCACGCAGAAGCAGTGAGTGAGTTGAATCAAACAACTGACTTTACTGAACTCTCTGAGAACTTATCTCCACGATCCCCAAGATCCTTTGCGCCCTCCACCCCATGACCATAGTGACATAAACCCAATGCAAGCCTCCACCTCTGTGACCTGGTTCACTTACAGATCAGTGCAGCCCCCCCCCCCCATGACACCCCCCAAAACCAATGTTCGGAGGTGCTGAGTCCACAGTTCGTACGTTGGGGAGGCCAACTTCTCCTCCTCAGGACTGGAGCAGGTCATGGTTGGTCGAGGTAAAGGTGTGCCGGTTGGAGGCGGTCGACCATGAACCTTTCCTGCCTACCCCCATTATCACGTCGTGGTCACCACTGCGTTCGGTGCGCTAAGCTGCGAGCAAAAGATAAACCACGCAGAAGCAGTGAGTGAGTTGAATCAAACAACTGACTTTACTGAACTCTCCGAGAGATTGTCAGCGCAACCCCCACAATCCTTTGCAGCACCCCCTCCCCGCCCCCGGGACCATTGTAACGTCAGCCCAGTGCGAGCCTGTACCTCCGTGACCCAGTTTGCTTGCGGATCATTGCAGCCTGCTACAAGGCTCCTGTTTATAAGACACAAAATATAGCTCACCTCTAAAATTGGATATAAATTACTTCTACAAAAATTTTCATTGAAGATTTACCCTGGATATGATTATGTGACAGCAGGTTAATTAAATTTAAATGTAACCCTTTTTTAGACTCATTTTTGAGACAAATAATATTAAAATCTTGATAACCTAACCTATAATATCAATAAACATTATACCATATATTGAATAATTAAGGAACACATGAGCTCTATGGGAGAAGGCTGTGTTTAGGTTCTTCGTAGCAATGTATATACTAAGAGATTGAAACTCATTAAAATTCTCTTAAGGTGTGGGCGAAAGAAAAATTATGTCATGCTGATATGATTTAATTCTTATGAGGAAATGGAACAATTCTTGTACAATGAGTGGTGATGTTTGAATGCCTCGGAGTCATAGGGTTCTACAGAATGGAACTAGGCTCTTCAACCTAACTTGACCATGTTAGCCAAGATTCCTTCCTGAACTTGTCCCATTTTCCTGTGGTTGGCAAACGTTCCTCAAAACCTTTCTTATCCATGACCCTGCTCAAATGTCTTTCAAATGTTGTAATTGTATCCACGTCAACCACTTCCACTGGCAGATTGTTCGACATACCCACCGACGAGCAAGTTTAAGTTCTTGGGAATCACCATCTCAGAGGATCTTTCCTGGAGCCAGCACACTAATGGCATCACGAAGAAAGTAGGTCAGCACCTCTACTTCCTCAGGAGTTTGTGAAGGTTGGATAGGACATCAGAAACCTTGGTAAATTTCTGCAGATGTGCAGTGGAAAGTGTGCTGCATCGCAGTCTGGTATGGGGACACCAATATCCCTGAGTTTAAAGGTAGTGGACACAACCCAGGTCATCACAGGCAAAACCCTCCCCACTATTGAATACATCGGCAGGGAATGCTGCCGTCAGAGGGCAGCAGCAATCATCAAAGACCCACACCACCCAGCACGCACTCTGTTCTCGCTGGTCTCACACCACCGGTTTCAGAAACACCTTCTACCCCCCCACCATCAGACTCCTCAACGACAAACTCAATCAGAGGCTCATTTAAGGACTCTTACTTGTGCACTTTATTGATTTTGTTTTGTTCTCTCTGTATTGCACAGTCAATTTGTTTACATTCATTATCTGTTTGCAATTCTTTTACTTGCTTACACTGTTTACGCAGTGTACAGTTTATTTTTTGCACTACCAATTAGTGATAATTCTGCCACGCCCGCAGGAAAAAGGAATCTCAATAGGAAAGGTTGAGAATTGAGAATTGAGATCGTGGAGATAAGTTCTCAGAGAGTTCAGTAAAGTCAGTTGTTTGATTCAACTCACTCACTGCTTCTGCGTGGTTTTTCTTTCGCTCGCAGCACAGCCAACCGACCGCAGCCTCTTGATTCTTAACTGGTGAAGAGCACACAAGCAGTAAGAAGACAGACAACATACACTTCTGAATCAGTCTGAATCTGTCTTGTGTGGAAGACTGATAGGAACTGTGACTGAGTGCCGAGTGCCAAGCCAGCTGTATTGAGTGCAACCGTACTGACACGCCATCCACACCGGCGGCAAGTAAACAGATAATTGCCACTCTACCTCAGATTTTCAGATTTTCAGATTTCTGATTTATTGTCAGAGTATATACATGAAATCACATAAAATCATCCCTTAGGTTCCATTTTTATATAAATGCAGATGATATGAATTTAGCATTATTTTTTGGAAAAACAATAAAATCCCATGTTTTATTCCACAGTGAACATGCATGAGATACCCAATGAACTTTGGTAAATGTCGATGTAATTCTGAATCCCTGAAGCAGGTTATCTTCTATGTGCGGAGAAGAAGTAGGTTTTTGGTTAAAAAAAATCATGATTTTGCAAGAAACATACCTTTTACAGATACGTCATAAACAACACTGTCTAAGATGCTTCTCAATCAGCCATTCTCAACTTTCTTTTGGCTATGACCTCCTTAGGAGTCTGCTCAAAGTTTATCGGCCCCATTCCCTGTGGAGCAGTCAAGTTTAGTTGGTTTCTTCCGTTCTTCTCTCCTAACAACTACATAAAAATCAAAAAAATATGATTTTACGATTTCAGTCTGTGGCCCCCCCGGAGGTGTGGGTTGAGGGGGGGGGGGGTATATGGCCCACGATGAGGATGGGTGTAAATCACAATCCTTTTTGAGTTATTACCATGTATCTACACTAAGGGGTAACTTAGGTGTATGTCAAGAACCAGGGGAAGCTCAAATGATGGCAGGGAGAATATGCAGACTCCAAGGAGACAGTTGCCACCATGTCCCATGTAATAGAGCTCCAACCCAAAACCCGACATTTAATTTATTGCTGCCTCTTTGCCCTTGCTTCAGCTGGGGTTTGGATATAAAACCAGTCCCGGAAAACGGGAAACGGAGTATATACGCTTCTAAGTAGTCCCTAAAAACCAGGACACAGAGTCCAAAGGGTTAAATTGTTTAATGGCACTAGCCCATTTCCAGTATTGAGAAAGTATACCACTTATATCCAATACTGAGAAAGATGGGATGTGCAATCACAAACACAGCAGAAAGCAATCAACCATCTGCTGAAAACACAATAAACATTTGACACCACCATTATTCACTGTAATCTAGAATTAATTTGCTGGAGGTGAAATTCATTGCCCAGAAGACTTTTGCTTGAAGTAGCAAAAGAAGTAGTATCGACATAGTGGCAATTCAGGATCCAGTTCCTTAGCTTATTGGAATAATTGGACGTTGAAGCCATGCCTTGCTGACAGTGGTGGCTGACAACGCACTGATTCTTGCTCCACATGGCCGTAATTGTCTCCTTAACAGAGAGTAAAGGCCCAGCCTTGTCTTACTCTGGGATGCACAGATTGTTCTTATAATAGACAAGACATGTTACCATAATCCAAAATTCTGATCCTCTTTGACCAGTCAAAGTAACCCTAACCCTATGGTTAAAGACCTGGTCAAAGTGAATTTAAGCTGAGATGCACAAGTGATAAGTCCTCAACATTATCTTCCCCATAGAGACACAGGAGAATCAGGATTATTCCAGGGCACTGATTTGTTTCATGTCTTATTTAACAAATATGAAATATAACACCTTGGAACTTTCACCCTGAACAAGTGACACTGTCAAATGAAGGGTTCTTAATTTCTTGTGCATTGAACATTATAACTATGACTTCTCGCCCCTTTGCCACGATGCAGCCACTATCGCACAGGAATGAATAATGTTCTTACACCATTCAATAAAACTTGACACTAACACCAAGTCTTTCTACATTACCGGAGTTTACCTTTTGTACAAATCAAACAATTTAGAACAGATCAATAAAGATTGGGTAACAGGGAAGCCCAGACATGAGTCACAAGGTCTAACAGCCCGTAGGGTCTGCTCTATGGTTGGATTTCATGTCTGTGATTGTACAATGGCCAGAGGGGAAGCTAAAGGACTAAATGTCCGAGGTGTCTACAATGGGAGAGGTTTTGTGGAATTCTTCCATTGGCAACTACAACCAAGCAGCTTTCACAAATAATTCCAAGAGCTGCATCACAGAGTATAGGCCAAGCTCAAATCCAAAACTGTGTGAAATTCTTCAATAGAACCATAGAACACAGAACAGAACTGGCTCTTCATCCCATCTTGTGCATGACAAACTATTTTCTTGCTCATCCCATTAACTAGCACCCAGACCATAACCCGCCATACCCCTCCTATCCAATTTATCTCAACTGTTGAAATTGAACCCACATGCACCATATCTGCAAGCAACTGGTTCCACACCCTCACCACCTTCTGAGTGAAGAAGTTACCCCTAATGTTCCCTTTAAACATTTCATCTTTCACCCTTAACCCACAGTTTCTCGTTCTTGTCTCAATCAACCTCAGAGGAACAAGAGTTGCTTGCATTTACTCAATCTATACCTCTCTTAATAGTGTCCATCTTTGTAATAGAGTCATGGAGTTACAACGTGTGTAAACTGACCCAGCTTGTCTGAGCTGACCAAAATGTCCCACCCACACTGTTGTTCGCTGTGATCCAAGATCAGACACACACAAAGATAAAGACTGTACAACAGGCTTTAATCCACAAAGACTTCCACAGAGCTAGGCTGGCTGCAGCTGTAGCAACTCTGAGTGAGGCCCCGGGAGGCCGGCTCAGGATTGACACCCAACCGGCTTGATCCCTTCAGGCTGACTGATTGACAGCCGGCCAGGTGTTGTCCTGTCCCCTTACATTCCTGCAGGTACAGAAGTTTCCCCCTGCAGTAGGCCAGTGTTTTCTGAACTCAGCCTAATATTAAAATTGAGCAATTTATCGTTTGAGTTTTGTTTGACACCAGGGAGATTTTGCTTGAGGGATTATTGATTTGTTGTGCAGGGATCTATGACCATCAGTAAGATTGGTTCCCAGACTTGGCCATACAATTACAAGGATGCAGGTTAGAAACCACAAAGATTGAAGAGTCAGTGCAAGGACTTTAGGATACTAAGGTCATTTACTTAGAATGTTCACAAATAAGGATAAAATAAATGTGTTCAGCTCATTAACTGCAATACATAAAAGTGCTGAAGAAAGAGAAGGCCACACAGCATCCAGAGGAAGTAAAAGGTAATCAACGCTCTTTGCCGGGAATGTGGAAAAACAAGGTAAAGGGAAGTGGGGGGAGGAGAAGGGAGGGGAAGGGGGAGGAGCACAGACAAGAATTAACAGGTGGATGCAGGTGGGAGGGTAGAGACTGAGAGTGGTAGAAAGGGCTGAGGCTTAAACAAGGTAGCTCTCTGATAAGAAATGAAGGCTCACCAGCTGCCTGGAATTATTTTCAATCCTCAGGAATTCCAGGAAGGCACTAATGCCCTAAAAGGAGTGGTGCATACTGTAATGTCATCGAGTACTAATGGGAGTGGAGCTGTATATGTTGCTAAGTGTAAACAAGTGGGGTTTTCAATGAATGAGGTCGGGAGTCATTAATCGACGCGCACTACCTTTGCTCAAGGGCACTGACAGAATTGGTGATTTGACCTTGGAACTGAAGCATGCCATTGTTCTGCACAAAAAGGCAGAACATGGGACTGGGCTGGGAGGAGAGATGGTTTACCCAGGTCAGAGGTCACTGATTTTGGATGATTTTGAGGAAATGTATTGAAATATTTTTTAAGGCTGAAGGATAAATTTCTGGGACGCTTGACAGGGCCACAGAGACAGTTTCAAGAGAAACTTGGAAGATTCAAAATTTTAAATTTAGACATACAGCACAGTAACAGGCCATTCCGGCCCACGAGCACATGCCACCCATGCAGACTCCTTAAAGACAACACGGGCTTCAAAACCCCAGTCCCGATCACTGACACAGTAATCGCATTACGCTAACTCCTACAATGGAAATATTGTTGAGCAAAAAGGAGCTTTAGGGCTCCGAGAAGTGTTGTGATTATTTCGAAGAGCCAACAGAGGTATGGGTGTTTTATTCTCCTGCACGATAGGTGTCTTTGATTCATCCAGTTTCTTTTCTGCAGACAGGGTGCCAGACCATGCAAACCCTTTGCTAAGCCCTCGAATGGCACACAAAACAATGCTTTGACTGTTTCTCAATATATGTGACGAGAATAAATGCAGCTACTTCTAAATCTAAGTATAGTTGATCTTTCCCCTGGCTCTCCATGAAATTTCCACTAAAATTTGACAAAGAATAGATAACATGGGATGTAATATATAAAGACACATTGAATTTTTTGTTTGTGAAGCTGGTAATATAAGGATTGTTTTTATGGATTGTTACGTCACTTAGAGCACAAGAGGCATATCCAGGGACTAATGAGCCATTTACAGTTGAATAATATGCTCGAGCCCTTCCAAACTGGTCAGGGACGGTGAAGCTCCAGAGGTAAAACTGGAAAGTCTGCAGACACTATGACTGAAGTAAAAGCACACTCACTGGAGAAACTCAACAGGTCAAACAGTGCCCTTTATTCGGCAAATTTAAAGGTGCAAAACTAATGTTTTGGTGTTCATCTAAATGGAGGCAGGTGCTCGAACAAAATGGCGGGAGGGAGAGGCCCCAGACCCAGAATTAGGTGTTGCTCCCCCAATCTATGGGTGGTCTTGGTTTGACATTACAAAGCCACAGACTGACATCGGAGTGGGGGGGGGGGGCAGAATTTAAATGGTTGGAGATCCCTGTCCCTGCTGCGGATGGAGCAAATGTGCTCAGTGACATGAGCCCAGCCTGTATCTCATTTCTCCAATGCAGAGAAGGCCCCAACAGGAGAAGTGACTCCTATGGATGAAAAGTGAAGTGTTGATTCACTTGAAGGGATTGTTTGGGGGCCCCGAATGGTGGTGAGGGGAGAAGCGTGGAACTAAGTGTAGCACTTCCTATGGTCGCAGGGGAAGGTGTCGAGGGAGAGATTAATGGGAAGTGGATGATGAAGTCAGCGAGGGAGTGGTCCCTAAGGAAGCGGAGAGTGGATGACCATGTTGAAGGTGAATGAAATTACAGAGGGTAGATGGGTGTGGAGGCTGGTGGGGTGGTACGTGATGGCAAGCAGAATGCTGTTTTTGTTCTGCCTGGGGGAGGGGGCAGAGAAAGCCAGGGCAGATGAGCGGGAAACAGAGGAGATACCAGTAAGGGCTGGGTTGAAGGTGGTGGAGCGGAAGCCACATTATTGGAAGAAGGAGGAGATTTCAGATGAGCTCCAGTCTTTACCCACTTGTAACAAGATCAAATGTCCTTGAGGGCAAAAGACAAATCATGACCCACATCAGGCTCACTACCTCAACTCAACAGCGTCTTATCTAAGTGGGAATATCGGCCAGGTCTACACGCACTATATAACCCTGATAACAGCCAAATACAAACCAACATACATCTATTTCTTTCTAAATCTTCTTCATGAAATATTTGCTGAGATGCATGTATTTCTCGGTGTCATTTTTCATTTGGTTTGGAAACATGAACCAGTTATACAGGATATCTGACTGGGAGACGCCTCAGTGCCTTTTTTCTATTTATTGATTTAACCATGGCTACAACTTGGGAGCGGTTACTTACTAAACAGGCTCTTTTGAGTACACGCACTCAGCATCACTGGTTTGATGTCAGCCTTTTCAAAGGAACACACTTGCATACTTGTGATTGTCTTTTGTTCTCATCTCAAAGTTAATACTTTCACTTTCCAATTGATTTGTTCCAATTTCCTATCTTATTGAAGATTAATACCTATTTATAATCACTTGTGACTGAGAATCTGATATTACATGATTATTTGTTTGCACTACTCTCTATACATAGACGACTGTGTGGCTCGCTACGACAACAGCACCAGTTGACGATACCACGGTAGTGTATAAAAAGGGGGTGGATGAGTCAGCCTACAGGAGGGAGATTGAAAACTTGGCTGACTGGTGGACCAACAGCAACCTCACACTGAATGTCACCAAAACCAAGGAGCTGATTGTTGACTTCAGGAAGGGAAAGCCAGAGGTGTATGATCCAGTGATCATTGGTAGAGAGGGTGAAAATTTAAGTTCTTGGGAGTCACTATCTCGGAGGATCTTTTCTGGACTCAATGGCATTATGAAGAAAACACATCAGTGCCTCTACTTTCTCAGGAGTTTGTGGAGGTTTGGAATGACATCGGAAACCCTGGCAAATTTCTACAGAAGTGCAGTAAAAAGTGTACTGACCAATTGCATCATGGTTTAGTATGGTAAACTCTGGAAAATGTCATGGATGCAGCCCAGAACATCACAGACAAAACCCTCCCCTCCATCAAGAACATCTGCAGGGAATGCTGCCGTCTACATCACCTAGTACGCACCATGTTCTTGCTGCTGCCATCAGGAAAGAGATATCAGTGTCACAAGATGTACCATCAGGTTCAGGAACAGTTGCTTCCCCTCCACCATCAGACTCCTCAACCACAAACTCAATCAGGGACTCATTTAAGGACTCTTTTGAAAATCATTGATTTTTTTTTTCTTCTCCCTATATTGCATTGTCAGTTTGTTTACATTTCTTTATTTGTTTACAGGTGTATGTTGAGTGCAGTTTTTGTGCACAGCCAATAAGTGGTAATTCTGCCTTGCCTGCAGGAAAAGGAATCTCAGTGTTTGGTTGTACTCTGACAATAAATTTGAAATCTGAATGACATAGGCCTAGGGATTCTATAGCATTATTTTTGAGTTATGGAGTGGAATAACTTCCCAAACATTAAACATGTTAATGAAATTCTGTTGTGCTTTAGGAGATCTATGTTAGTTACACATTTAAGTCTGGAAGCAAATCTTACGTGGAGAATTAAATTTTTTTTTCCTTTTGATATTCTACTGTGCACAAAGCTCAAGGTGTAACAGACAGTAGGATGAACCTTACACGCACACAAGCCCCCTTACTCTATGCACTATTTCCATCCATAGCCCCACACAATGAGAGGAGGTTGCAGAAGAGATGTGGTGGGAAATGGATTGGGAGTGAGTGAAGGTTGAACTAATACAGCGCAAGGGCCGCACAGTTGGCGTTTCAGGTGGCACGGTTGGCATTTAGGGCGGCACGGCTGGCATAGCGGTTAGCGATCGGGACCGGACCTGGGTTTGAATCCCACGCTGTCTGCAAGGAGTTTGTACGTCCTCCCGTATCTGTGTGGGTTTTCTCCAGGGACTCTGGTTTCCTCCCATTCTTCAAAAGAATGGTACCAGAGTATAGGTTAATGGGGTGTAAATTGGGCAGCACGAACTCGTAAGGGCCGAATTGGCCAGTTACAGTGCTGTATGTCTAATTTTTAAAAAAAATTAAATGTTAGGGTAAAATTAAATAATTTCAGATTTTTAATAAATGATGTTGAAGCTTATTGAATTACTGAGAGGAAGCATTCATACAATTAAATATTCATATCTGTACGTTCTCACATGGGTTGCAGATAGAAACATTTATAGTACATTTTAAATGAAACGAGAATTCTATGAATTACTGTTATATTCATAGGAAGACACAAATAATGATACATTCATTCCCAGAGATGAACATTCTCAATCAAAATTCCATGCATTTTTAAATCTTTAATACTGATTTGTTTTTAGTTTATATTCTCCCTCTTGAAGGACAGTCAACAGGAGCATTCTTTCCTTTCCTGATCAAAGGTTCCAGCCTGAAGCATTAATGCTTTTTTAAGACTGTAATGTCGGGAAAATCTCTAAAAAATTAACATAATTACTGCCCGTCTGGTTGTTCACGCTGGGTGCGAGTGGATGACCGTAAAGGAATTTTTCCGGTATGATTTACACTGCAGGCTTTTTCCAAAAAATGTTGTCGGGGTCCTGCAGGAAAAATCGAGCTGCAGGAATTGACTCGAAATATTCCTTTTTCAACTCGCCGTGTAGCCGCAAAATTCTTTGATTGTGCCGTTACGTGCCTGCAATCTAAAAACCGTAACTGACGATTCTTTTTATCCCACTAATGCTGCTTGGCCCCACTGAGTTCATCCAACAGACTGCTTGTTTCGCCAGATCCGAAACATTGACTGACCATTTCTAGGCATGGAAGCTCTCTGACCTGCTGAGTTCCTCCGGTCATCCTTTGTCGCTCGAAATTCCAGCATCATTCTTTTTCTTCCCTTTCTTTCCACTGAAAGGAGCATCACCTGAACATTTACGATCGGGCAGAAAATTCAACTCATGCCTTGTTTAGCTGTGAACTGAGGCAAACTCTCAGAATGTGTACAGTTACAACATGTGGAAATTGCCGGCATTGGTGCCTCGACTGGGATCATCTAACCTAAGCATTGCTACCTGGCTAATCTTGATGAATAAATCAACTATTCTGTTCTCTTTAACCTTTGTGTTGCCCTGCACTTGGGTTTTCTCAATAATATACACAAAATTAGTAGAAAGCATGCAACTTGTAGTAAATTACTGAAGGGCGGAGTGGTCCACAATGACGACCAATTGGCACTTGCACTCGCCCTGATTACACAATTGTCAACCAGGTAAAAACAAAATGACCACAAGGCAATGGGTCAGCAAAACTGTCCTGTCCTTACAGTGTTCATAAATTGATTTAAAGGGAGGGAGAATGCAACACTGCAAACAGACGAGTAAAATCAATGCAGTACACTGCACTGCATTAACAGGGCTACTTGTGAGTAAAAAAAAACACGTGAAAGTATGTGCTAGAGTAAGGCTGCGACGGATTTGTGGTATCTCTCTGGAATTGTAAGGATCCAATTATTATTCATCATTTCAGTGGTAATGGCCCTGGGTTCAAATAATTCAGTGCTGTCAGTTTTGATTGTGTCACTATGGCATTGTTCTGTCCAGAAAAGAGAAACTCACACGAAATATTCAGCTTAAGATATATTGTAATGGGGCGCTTCTACTAATGTGTTATTAACAGAATATGGTAAAAGGGAGGATCTTTCCAAGAACTTCTCTCAATATTGAACTGATACATGACGAGGCTGCATAACAAGATGAGAGCTCATGGAATTACGGGAAGAAACCGTTGCGGACTTGAAAGGCCAACATGGCCTGTTTCCGCTCCGTAAATGGTTATGGTTATGGTTATGGTTAAGACTAGCATAGGTAGAGCACAGGTTAATAGGCAGGAAACAGAGGGGATCTTATTCGGGTTGGTTGCCTGTTACTAGTGATGTTCCACAGGCATCAGTGCTGGGGCTCCTTCTTTTTATGTTGTATGTAAGTGATTTACATGATGGAATAGGTAGCTTTGCAGCTAAATGACACCAACGTAAGTGGTAGAGCTGGTGGTGCTGAGGACATGCAAAGGCCGCAGAAAGACTTAGATATATTAGGTGAACGGGCCAAGGGATGGCAGATGATATGCAATGTTGGGAAGTGTACAATCATCCACTATGGCACAAGAAATAGACGGGCAGACCATTATTTAGATGGGGAGAAAATTCAAAATTTGGAGGTTCCAAGGGACTTGGAAGTCCTCATGCAGGATGCCCTAAAGATTAACCTTCAGGTTGAATTGGAAATGAAGAAAGTGAATGCAATGTTGACATTCATTTTTAGAGGAATAACATCCAAGAGCAGGGATGTGGTGATAAGATTCTATAGGGCGCTGGTAAGTCCTCACTGTGCACAGTTTTGGCTGCCTTATTTGAGAAAGGAGAAAGGATGTGCTGGTGTTGGAGAGGGTTCAGAGAAGATTTACTAGAATGATGCCAGGACTGAAAGCGTTAGCATATGAGGAAGGTTTCTGGCTCTTGGACTGTACTCTGAGTACAGAAGTATAGGGGAACCTCATAGAGGCATTTTGAATGGTGAAGGGCTTGAACAGAGTAGATGTGGTAAGGATGTTTTCCATGGTAGGGGAGCTAGGACAAGAGGCCACAATTTCAGGATGAAAGGGCATCCATTTAAAATAGAAATGCAGATAAATTAGTTTAGCCAGATTTGTGAGTCTGTGGAACTTGTTGCCACAGGTGGCTATGGAAGTGAGGCCGTTAGGTATATTTAATTGACAGGGA
The DNA here is from genome assembly GCF_036971445.1 of Narcine bancroftii. NCBI lineage: Eukaryota > Metazoa > Chordata > Chondrichthyes > Torpediniformes > Narcinidae > Narcine > Narcine bancroftii. Next base: position 52,595,073 of record NC_091482.1, on the reverse strand, counting down.
TTTGATTAATCATGGCATCAAGGGTTACAAGGAGAAGGAAGGGTTGAATGATAAGGATCCGTTTATGAATAAATCTCGTGGCGGGCTGGTGGTGTTTTGTTGCAAGCTGATTTGTTCCTTTACATTAGAAGTTAATCCCTCCGCATTGGAAATCCCTGTTGTTTGAGTAGGTGTCATATAATACTGAGATCCTTGAACAACCCATATATAGTGATATAGTGAGTATAACTGCTTCATAGTCTCATTGAATCAAACATCAATTCAATTACTCTGTGAAACACCTGTTATAGGTTGGCCATTCCACAGGAGGACATGGTCATAGGTTGTACTATTTACTATATATGTATATATGATAGATAGATTGATATGGATATAGTGTGTTTGCATTTGTTGTTTTTGCAATACCATTTAAATTAAATGGTGTGTGTGTGTGTGTGTGTGTGTGTGTGTGTGTGTGTGTGTGTGTGTGTGTGTGTGTGTGTGTGGTGTGTGTGTGTGAGAGAGAGAGTGTGTGTGTGTGTGTGTGTGTGTGTGTATTTATAAATGGTCACCCTACATTCACACCAACCCCATGCTGATTCCAACCAGTTCTTTCCACGTTAATTTCAACTCTATCACTCACCAACATACAAAGGGAAATTTACAGTGGCTGGTTAACCTATTAGTTCACATGTCTTTGAGGTGGGATAAGGAAGCAAACTGGAGAAACCCCACGTGCAAATTTCACATTAACAGCAGTTAGTGTAACGCCTTTACAGCGCCAGCGATCAGGACCGGACCTGGGCTCGAATCCCATGCTGTCTGTAAGAGGTTTGTACGTTTCTGCGTGGGTTTTCTCCGGGGGATCCGGAGAATGTACCAGGCTGTAGAAATGGGTGGCACAGACTCGTGGGATCGAATTGGCCTGTTACAGCGCTGTATGTCTAATTTTTTTTAATTAAAAAAATTACATTTAATTTTAAATTTATTTAAATTTAAATTTAAAAATCTCAGGAAAGGATGGATCCTGGTGCTGTGAGGCATGGGCCTTGCTAACTGTACAATGTCACCCCGTCACAGTGTTGTTTCCGAAAGATTCCTTGTGGGCAATCGATATCCACACTAGCAACGAAGAGTCAAGGGCATGAAAGGGTCCAGATGAATAAAAAACCTTTTCAGAATTGATCAGTGATTTTTTTTAAATTTAAATTTTAAATTTTAATTTTCTTTTTAAAATTTAGACTTACAGCAAGGTAACAGGCCATTTCGGCTCCTGTTGCCCAATTAAACCCAATTGACCTATACCCCTGCTACGTGTTTTGAATAGTGGGAGGAAACTGGAGCCCCCAGTGAAAACCCATGCAGAGATGGGGAGAACATTCAAACTCCTTCAAGCCCCAGTCCCAATCGCTGGAGCTGTAAAGGCATTGCACTAACCGCTACACCAACCGATGTTTCCAGGAGTTTAACTTTGAAGTTTAGTTATTATACAACTTATGAAAATTCAATTTAGAGCTTTTTGTTCTAATACTATTGACGCTTTAGGTCTATGCCATTGATTTTATATAAACCATTTTTTCACTCCAGTGAACTACATACCATTTTCCATGCATATGAACGCACTGTCAAAATGACTGTATTAAATTTTGTTCAGCTTTATTGATCTATTGAATTCTGCATAAGGAAATGTTTTCCAGGAATGCTTCCATGAATTGAGGAATGGTTAAGTTCCCCCTCAGGTCCAAGAAATTAACATGATGTAATTTAGCTGCTGACTGATCAGTTTCCTGTTCACTCCGTCCCCTGGAAAAACTTAGTCTCTATCATTCATTCCTAGTCTTGATTTAAGGTGGTTCCAAACAGAATTAGCAACAAAGAGTTTACACCCTAAGCAACTGGCCACATTCCTGACACTCATTTGATTGTTTATCTCTCTGTCAATAAATTCTTTATTGCCAGACCCAATTTTTATTCTATTATTGAAGTAGTGGAGTTTCCAGGAGGAATTGCAGCTGCCTTCTTTTTCCATTTGCACAATTAATCATAATATTTCCAGATGTTTGCTCCAAACCCAAAACAGAGGCTTTCACTTCCATTTGGAAACATGCATTCTATTTAAATCAACTCCAGGAAATAGCAAAGACTTTGTGTGAGCAAATAAAAATTAATCACCATCAAATAGTCAGGGACATATTTCAGGGTGTTAATACTAGCTATTTACAGTCATAAAGGCCAGCCGTGTCTATCAGGCAGGGTTGCCAGATGTGGCACCAGATTTAAATTTTTTTTTTAAGTTGTGAAAAGCACCCACAGAACCAAAAAGAACCCAAAAATATTCTAAAACCACCAATCGGCACTTTCTGCCGCCAACCAATTCAAGAAAGCACCGAATTTCTGCTGTCTGGTGCCGAAGGAGCCAAATCTGCCAACCCTGCTGTTAGGTTTCTGGCACCTGTCGCTAGTGGTATGAGTTGAACCACGGTACCAGTCATCAGCCAAACCAGTCAGTCGTCACAGGACAGGCATCAGAGTAGGTGACTTTTATCAGGATTCGCATCTCAGAGCCAAGCTTGAGTTCAGCACACTGCGGATGGTCAGGCAGCGGGGATCTGAGCTAATTTGGCTGAGCACAGAAGGGACTGCTGCTATCTCGATTGACGAAAGGTCACATTCCTAATTTTTTAAAAAATTTGAATAATTTTTCAAATTGTCCTGAACGTGGTGCACCCCAATACATGGCAAGTTGTTTGCTCATTGTGATAAAATAGTCGGAGGGGGTGATAGAATCACTAAGACAAGAGGAGTGGAAGGGAGAGGTAGGGAAACTAACACCTGTCCTGCCAATATGTGCGTCTCTAAATGTTTCTCCTCTACATTGTAATTATTTCATACCACTGGGTATGAAATTTAGAAATATTTCAAGTTGGAGCTGATGTCTGATCAATTGGATTCCAATCAATCAATATCTAATGATGTTTCCATTTACTGGCAGGTTGCATCAACAGGATACTGCAAGGGGGTAGATGCCTTTGTCTGGAGATTCCAGTGTTCACTGTTTTTGATTTATCTTCTCATGCCTGCTGTGAGAGCACCCTCCACTGGCAATAATAAAGTTTATTATCATCTGATTGAACAAGTTCAGTCTGACGAAACAGGGTTTTCCAGTCCTTGGTGTAAAAACACACAAACACACTGAAGTGTCAGTTGATGAAGTAGACAAAGACGATGTGGTCAAACAATAATCATGGCTTTTATTAGCAGAAACACATGGCCAGAGGGGAGACAGGTAGCTTGGCAGACATTCACCACAGTCTCCCCCTGGCAGAAGAAGAGTTAAAATCAAAAGGACAGCTGCTACGAAAGACTGAAGCAAGCAATACATGGATACCATGTTTGGCATTGAGAATACTCTAACAGCCAAAATACTCCAGTACCTAGCAAGCAATCGAAATATAATGAGATGTTTTATGAATATGTCAGCCGATCAGGTTGTTTACAAATTCTGGTGCTTCTTCTCAAAACAGGTGGCTCCTTTGCAACCTTGGGAACTGGTACAGTTCCTGGGTCTGTAGTGTGGGAAGGACTGGCTTTCGGACCCGCTCCAGAATCGCCAGCATGAGGCAGTGGAGCCTCAACATGGCCATCATAAAACTTACTAGGTGTCACAGGCTGGGAGGGTGAGCCCAATCTCTCAGGCTCACTCTGAGTAGGGGTGTGAGGAAGGAGTGAACCAGGTGAGGTCAGATCTCTTAGGGGTACAGTGTCAGTACTCCTGTCTGGGAATTTAACATGAGCTTAGTTGAGGTTAGTATGCAGTAGCTGAACTGGTTGGACTAGAGGGTCTGTTTTACCTGCCCGAGCGTGGCTCTTCAGCAGCACGGTTCCAGTCTCAGATAAACAGGCTGGCCAGTCCATCACAGTTCCTGATTTCCTAGGAAAGGCAAACATACATTCTTGAGGTGTTTGATTTGTTGCAGTACACAATAATGACCGAATAGAATGTAGCTCCTCTGACAGCACCTCCTGCCATCGGGTAACAGGGTAACCATGTGTTTTTGAAGCAAGATTAACAGTCTTCCAGATTGTAGTATTAGTCCTTTCGATCTGCCCATTGCTCTATGGGTTGTAGCTCGTGGTACGGCTGACGGCAATCCCCTTCCGTAGCAGGGCTCGCCGCAGTTCAGCGCCCATGAATGCTGAGCCCCTATTAGTATGAATGTAATTGGGAAAACCAAAAATGCTGAAAATTCTGTCAAGTGATTTAATGACAGATGCTGACGAGACGTCAGGGCAGGGTATCGCATAGGGAAACCTGGAATATTCAGTAAAGAAATATTTTTGTTGTTGGAAGGTTACGGTCCTTTAAAATCTAAGTTAATCCTCTCAAAAGTCGGGTTGCCCTGATGACAGTGGCCTCCGGAGCTTTGAAGTATTGCGGTTTGCATTCTGTGGAAACAGGACAGCTTTTAGTCAGTTTCCTGACTTCTTCCAGAGAGTAAGGAAGGTTGTTAGCCCTTTTGTAGTGGAAGAATCTCATGACTCCTGGGTGGCACAGTCTGCTATGGATCTCTTTTAGCCCCTCCAGCTGAGCACCAGCAGCAGATCGTGACAATGCGTCAGAGGGATCATTTAACCTGCCCGGTCTGTACTGGATCTCATAATTATAAGTTGAGAGTTCTATTTGCCAGCATGCCATCTTATCGATCTTGATTTTACTTTTGTGTTTAGTTCTGAACGTGTAGGCTACAGATTTCTGATCAGTGACAAGAGTAAATTTTCTGCTGGCTAGAAAGTATCTCCAGTAGCGAATATCTTCAATAATAGCCTGGGCTTCTTTTTCAATGGCAGGATGTTTAAGTTGAGGTCCGTGTAACGTGCAGGAAAAGAATGCCACAGGTCTGCCCTTTTGATCAAGGGTTCCTGCCAAGGCACAATCTGAAGCATCAGTTTCCACTTGGAATGGGACATCCTCATCAATGGACGAGAGTGCAGCTTTAATTCTCTCGAAAGCCTTCAAGGCCATTGGAGAGAGAGGAAAAGATTTAGTGTCAAACAGAGGGTGTGCCTTCGTGGCGTAGTCCCGAACCCATTTGCAGTAGTAAGAAAATAATCCCATCGACCTTTTAAGGGGTTTTGCTGAGTCTGGGGTTGGTAACTTCTTAAAGGGAGCCATTCTTTCCGGGTCGGGGCGGATTTCGCCCTTGCAGACAATGTAGCCCCGAATGGGTAGCTCTGTTGAGTTGAAGATACATTTGCCCTCATTAAGTGTAAGGTTAAGTTCTTTAGCTGTTGCTAAAAATTTCTTTTTCTTTTTCTGTCGTGCTCAGTCCGTGTTTTCCCACAAATAGTGACATTATCCAGATAGGGAAACGTACCCTGTAACTCATACTTCCTAACAATCTTATCCATTTCCCTCTGAAACACAAACACACCATTAGTGACCCCAAAAGGTACCCTTTTAAACTGATATAACCACCCATCAGCCTCAAAAGCCATACAGGGCCATTCCCTTTTCTTAATGTGGATTTGGTGATAAGCTGCTTTGAGGTTGATAGTGGAGTACACTTTGTATTGTGCTATCTGATTAATTATTTCATTGATGCGTGGCAGGGGGTAGGCATCCAGGTTAGTGTAATGGTTGATTGACTGGAAATAGTCAATAGCCAGTCATCTCTTAGTGTGATTTTTCACGACTACCACTTGGCCCCGTCACGGATTCTTACTAGGTTCAATTACTCCCTCTTTAAGCAGTCTCTTGGTCTCCGCTTTGATAAACTCACGATTCTCTTTACTGTAAGAACGGCTCTTAGTGGCAATCGCCTGACACTCAGGGGATAAATCACTGTAAAGGGAAGGAGCTTTGATCTTTAATGTGGACAGACTGCAGCAACTAGCATGGGAGATGGTAAGTGCAGGTTGTGACCCACCAAAATTTAACACTACACAGTTCATCTGAGATTGAATATCTAACCCCAGTAACACAGGGGCGCAGAGATCCAGCAAAATAAAGAGCCACACATCAGTAAGGTAATGTCCCTGCAAATTTAAAGTAACTTTACACTTGTCCTGTACAGTTTTTGTAAGTTCACTACAAGCCATCGATATCTTTCGGTTCGCTGGATATCTCCGCAAATTTAAGGTTCTGGCAACTTTCTCATTGATGTAGCTGTCAGTACTCCCCGAGTCTATTAGACAATCAAGAGTCTCACCATTCACCTCCCCCTTCATAGTCGACCGTTTCAGTCTGTAACATCCCCCAATCTTTGGAGTCAATTGAGCTATCACAGGGGATCTCACCTCACCGTCACTTGAAGTCGATTCAGCCTGCTCGTTTGAAGGTTCCCCCTTTTCACAGTTGTCTTCCATTCCTGCAGCTCCAGGATGCATTTTCTTGGTGTTTCTCTTCTTCTTCTTCTTCTTATCAGTGGGAGTACTTTTTGCCTTATACGCTTTTGCGAAGTGGCCGAGTTTTCCACAATAGCTGCAGGTAGCAAATCGAGCTGGGCACTTCTGTCTGGGGTGCCAGCTTTTATCACAGAAGTAGCATTTTTCAGGTTCGCTCTTTTCTTTCCTTTGGGGTTCCAGCACTCCTGGATGTTTCCTTTTCGGTTTCTAGCATTTCACTGGCACTTCTCAGTGTTTTGGCTAGAGTGACTGCCCGGTCGTAGGTTAAGGGCTCCATCTCCAACAGCCTCCATTGGATGTAACTGGAGTCAATCCTGTTGACAAAAGCATCCAGCTTCAAAGCCTTGCGGTGTTGTTGCACATTGACTGCCCTGACATCACATTCGTTTGCCAGTGAGTCGAGGGCCAGTGCATAGGCAGCATCACTTTCGCTGGGTTTCTGGCGTCTAGTCAGCAACTGGCGTTGAGCAAACACCACATTCCGTGGCACTGCATAGCAAGCAGTCAGACGTTCCCAGGCTATAGCCAGAATGGTAGCTCCTTGTGTTATGGCAAAAGGGACCTCACCCAGCAGAGAGTTCAGGTGGCCCCACTGTATCACCTCATCGACCACGTTGTTTTGAGCCATGTAGTAATCGAAACAAGCAATCCAGTGGTTGAAAATTTCTCTGGCCCTCGGGGCAGACTGGCCGATTATCAGCCGCTCTGGCTTGAGGGCTGCGTCCATTTCTGCTCATAAAATTGAAGTGTCAGCTGATGAAGTCGACAAAGACAATGTGGTCAAACAATAATCATGGCTTTTATTAGCAGAAACTTATGGTACAATAATGAAAGACAATAGTTGCATATAAGTTGAGATAATGCACAGCCAATGTTAATACAGCAAGGCTCGCCAGAGGGGAGATAGGCAGCTTGGCAGACATTCACCACACACACTACTGGACAAAACACACATGCAGACAAGCAATGTATATATATATATATATATACACACACACACACACACACACACACACACACACACACACACACACACACACACACACACACACACACACACACACACACACACACACACACACACACACACACACACACACAGTCTTGGAGGGTTATAACGAGCTGTTCATTCAGGCTTTCAGCATTCATGCTGCCTGTAGGAAGAGACTGTTCCTCAGCCAGATGGAGCTGGCTCTGATACTCCTGTATCTCTTCCCCAACAGGAATAGCTGGAAGATGCCGTGCGTGGGTTGCAGGGGTCCTCGATGACTTTTCATGCCCTCTTCAGTCAACAATCTGGATAGATCACGTCAATGGTGGTTGGGAGGGTTGGGGGGTGGCGGAAAGGGGAGATCTCAGTGATTCCCCTCTTTTATGGTTTGACTTCTCTACCGCAACTGTACTACACTGTGATGTAGGCCAGGAAGCTCTCAATGAAGCTCCTGTAGAAAGTTGACATAATAGTGGCTGGTAGCTGAGTTGGTGTCTAAATAAATCTAATCAGGGGACATTAGGGTAACTGCAGTGGGGAGGGGGCACAAACTTCAATTTTGTGTTCAGTTCCTGCCATTCGTGTTCTGGTGGTGGTGGGGGGGGGGGTGTGGTGCACAGTAATTAATTTGGAGGGACATGGCTTTCAAATGCCCCCCATGATGCTGACCTTGACTGGTAGCCTTGCCAGCTTCAGTCTTCTCAGGAAGTACAGTCACTGTTACGCCTTCCAGACAAATGAGGAGATGTCATGTGTCCACGATAAGCCACTACTTATTCGGACTCTGAGGAACTTGGTGCTCTCCACTCTCTCCACTCCCAAATTATTAATGTGCAATGGAGGGTCGTCATTGCTGGTCCTCTTGAAGTCCTCGATCATCTCCTTTATCTTGTCCATGTTGAGATTCAGGTTATTATTCTCGCACTTGTTCATGAGATCTTCTCCGTCGTGGAGCACATCGTTGTCTACAAACGATGACCCAGTTGGAGCTGGATCTGGCAGTCATGGGTAAGTAGCATGAACAGGAGCGGGCTGAACACACAGCCTTGAGATGTGCCAGTGCTCAGCGCGACGGAGGTCGATATTCTCCTACTGACCTGGATAATGTGTGGCCTTTTCATTTGGAAGTCCAGAGTTCAGTGACACCATTAAAATTTATCAGTGCACACATGCTAAAAAATTTTTATTTATCCAGCGCCTTTCACCGTTTCAAGATGATCTTATGGAAACTGCAACCAAACAAGAAGGAGATGACAAATTAAATAATTTGATCATTGGATATATGGAACCATCAGTACAGAAACAGGTCCTTTGGCCCATATTATTTATGCTGAACTATTATCCTGCCTAGACCCAGTGTCATGCACTGCATTATAGCTCTCCATACCTCTCCCATCCACAAACCATTCCAATTTTTTAATGTCAAAATCGAGCCTGCATTCACCATTTCAGCTGGCAGTTTGTTTCACACTCGCACCACTCTCTGTATTCCTTTTGTTTGGGTGCCTGCCCACCTACATTATTCTCATACCTTGATAAAGGACTCAAGCCTATAACATTGGTTATTACCTTTTGTATATAAAGTACAGTAAGTTTCCAATTATCCAGAAACCAATCTAACGAAATTCTCAAATATCCAGTAAAAGATTGGCTGAGACACGATGTCACAATTTGAATTTTTAAAAAAACCACCACCGTGCTCAGGTGAGAGTCTGACGCGTGCTTAGCGCCATTTTGAATCAACGGAGCAGTCGTATACTGTTCAAAGATACAGCTTTGTTTGTTGCTGCATTTTTTTTTTGAAGCAGAGATCATGGTTTTTGGTAAGAATTAAACATTATTTCATGCTTTAAAAATCAGTTGTTATTACTTGCTGTTGAACTGCAGAGACAAATGTCCTGCTGAAGCTACTGGTCTGGAGAAAGAAATTTCTCGATTATCCGAAAAATCTGATTAACCGATATAGGTCAGGTCCTGAGCATTTCGGATAATCAGAAAGATACTGAATATTGTTTAACCTGCTGAGTTTCTCCAGCACGTTTGCGTACTGCACTCAACCATGGCATCTGCAGACTTTCTTGTTTAACTAGAATTCACGAAAAACTTCGAACCATAGAACATGATAGCACATTTATCTGTACTGAAGTATTATTCTGCCTCATTCCTGACCATAGCCCTCCATACTCCTTCCATCCATGTACCTATCTAAAGGTTTCATAAATGTTAAAATCAAGCTCATTGGTGGGTTGGGGTTGGGTGTTGGGTTTTTCCTCCTTTGTCTTTTGTCAGTGAGGTGGGCTCTGCGGTCTTCTTGAAAGGAGGTTGCTGCCCGGGAGGAGTCACGTGATGGAGTAGTGGCCGGACGGTGAACTCCAGCCCTCTCCAGAAAAGTCGGGAAAAACAAAGGAAAACACAAAGGCACAGAAATAAAAGTTACAGAAAAGTGAGTATAAAGGTGGAAAGAAGATGGCGACAAAAAAAGAAAAATCGAAAGCAACGGTAAGAAGAGAGGAAGAGAAGACAAAGGAGGAAAAAGGTGAAGGCTTTACCTGTCCGAAGAGGCCCGCTGCGGAGAGAGAAACCCGCTCCCACAGGTCGGTAAATAATGGACTACAAAAATGGCTCGCAGAGCCGAGTAAAAGTGCGCATGCGCGATGCGAATGAAAAAAAACACACCGACGGGAGGGGGGACCAGCTGGGGAGTCGATCTCCACAGCCGGCAACGACAGCTGCAGAACACCTGCAACAAGAAGAGACCACAGAAGACAATAGAAACAAGAAAGAAGAGGAGGAAAGGGCAACAAAGAAACAACAGATGGTCAACCCAGAGGAAGAAGAAGAGGAAGAGGAAGAGTACAGTGAAATAGAAGAAGAAAAGAAAGGCAAGATAAAGGATATACTTGCTCTTATTAAAGGATACATGGAGTCATTTAAAGAATGGCAAACACAGGAATTTAAGGATTTAAGAAAAAGAATAAACAACACAGAAGAGAAAATGAATAAAATAGAGATGACCTTAACAGAAATGGGAAAGAAAATGGAAACGATGGAAGAGCGGGCAGTAGCAGCAGAAATGGAGGTAGAAGACTTAAAAAACAAATTGGAGGAATCTAATAAAAAAAACTAAAGAGACACAAGAACTACTAGCTCAAAAAATAGATATAATGGAAAATTATAACAGAAGAAATAACATAAAGATAGTGGGCCTTAAGGAAGATGAAGAAGGCAAGAATATGAGGGAGTTTATAAAAGAGTGGATCCCTAAGACCCTAGGATGTCCAGAACTACAGCAAGAAATGGAAATAGAAAGGGCACATAGAGTATTGGCCTCTAAACCACAACCACAACAAAAACCAAGATCTATTGTAGTAAAATTCCTAAGATATACTACAAGAGAAAAGGTACTGGAGAAGACAATGGAAAAAGTAAGAGAGGGCAACAAACCACTGGAGTATAAAGGGCAAAAAATCTTCATTTATCCAGATATAAGTTTTGAACTCCTAAAGAAGAGAAAAGAGTTCAATACAGCAAAGGCGATTTTATGGAAGAAAGGGTATAAATTTATACTAAAGCATCCAGCGGTATTGAAAATATTTATTCCAGGACAACAAAACAGACTATTCTCGGATCCAGAAGAAGCACGAAAATTTGCAGAACAATTACAAAAATAGACTGAGGGAGGAAGACGGGTAATGAGAGTAAAAATGATCACGATTGATATGTATGTGGGTAAAGACAAAAATAGACTGAGGGATGAAGACGGGTAATGAGAGTAAAAATGATCACGATTGATATGTATGCGGGTAAAGAGGTATAAGAGTGAATAGAGACAATGTGCATACGTGAATGTATCTGTACTTAGAGGAAAATATAGATAGTATAGACAAGAATTAATAAGGGAAGGTAATGGAATAGAGAGAATAAGGAGGGAATTAAAAGAGTGACCTTTGTGACATATGAAAAGTGAAATCTTTTCTGGGGGGGGCGGGGTGGGGGGAAATAGCGGTCACTGCAAAATCAGTTGACGCTTGCAAGTGGATTCGCAAATCCAAATGGAGAGGGGAGATGTGGTTGTCCGACAAGGGATAAAGGACAACTCAGGAGGGGAAGGGGAGATTGGGGATAAATAAGATAGAAATAGGAGAATAAGGAAAATGTTGGATGTTGTAGGAATGTTGTCTTATAAAGAGTTGAAAATAAGAAAACAGAAATGGAAAAGGAGGAAAGGTAATGATGGAAAAACGGAAAGAGAAGATAAACAAAATATAAAAGGGCTACGCTGAACTATATGACTTTAAGTATTAATGGAATACATAACCAAATTAAAAGGAAGAAACTACTAAATTTAAATGAATAAATGTATTCCATTAGAAAAAATAACATACAGGTTAAGAAATAATATTGAAATATTCGAACAAGTATGGGAGCCTTACATTAAATACAATAGCGAAAACCTACCGGGGACAAACATTACCTAAGTTGATGGAAGGAGAAGGAAAGAAAAGAATGGACTCAGTAGAATTTCTGGTGTATTTTTGTTGAATGACAACATTGTCTGACTGGCTTAATGCAACCTAGATTGTATACCTAAAATGGATGAGAGGGGGGGTGGGGGGGTGGCTTGGGAGGAGGAGGGGGGGGAGAAAAAGTCACTGTATATGTGTGAAAAAGAAATAGTGTATATCATGGCTAATGTGATTTATGGTGTGAAAAAAAAAGTTAAAAAAAAAAGGAGGTTGCTGCCCGCCGAACTGTGAGGCGCCAAGATGCGCGGTTGGAGGCGAGATCAGCCCACTGGCGGTGGTCAATGTGGCAGGCACAAAGAGCTTTCTTTAGGCAGTCCTTGTACCTCTTCTTTGGTGCACCTCTGTCACGGTGGACAGTGGAGAGCTCGCCATAGAACACGATCTTGGGAAGACGATGGTCCTCCATTCTGGAGACGTGACCTTCCCAGCGCAGTTTGATCTTCAGCTGCGTGGATTCGATGCTGTTGGCCTTTGCCATCTCGAGTACTTCGATGTTAGGGATGAAGTCGCTCCAATGAATGTTGAGGATGGAGCGGAGACAACGCTGGTGGAAGCGTTCTAGGATCCGTAGGTGATGCCGGTAGAGGATCCCTGATTGGGAGCCGAGCAGGAGTGTGGGTATGACAACAGCTCTGTATATGCTAATCTTTGTGAGGTTTTTCAGTTGGTTGTTTTTCCAGACTCTTTTGTGTAGCTTCAACTGGCAGCTCGTCCTACACTCTCTGCATGAAGTTCCTCCTAATGTTCCCTTAAACATCTCACCATTCACCCTTAACCCATGTTCCCTGTTTCTTGTCTCCCCTCTCCTCAGTGGAAAAAGCCTGCTTGCATTTCACTCTGTCTATACCCATCATTATTTTGTACACCTCCATCAAATCTCCCCTCATTCTTCTGCGCTTCATGGAGTAAAGTCCTCACCTGTTTGACCTTTCCTTATAACTCAAGATCTAGCAACATCTTTGTAAATCTTTTCTGCACTTATTGAAATGTTTCCTGCAGTTAGATGACCAAAACTGCCCACAATATTCAAAATTAGGCCTCACCAATATCTTATACAACATGAACATAACATCCCAACTCCTGTATTCAAATACTCTGATTTATAAAGACCAGTGTGTCAGACATGAAATTCAGGAGGAACATTGTTGCTCAGAGTGTGGTTAGCATCCAGAATTTGGCTGAGTAGAACTGAGGCAAGGAACAGGGAAAGTATAAAGGAAAAGTTGACTAAATCCCTGGGGAACAGGCAGTACAGAAATTGAAGCTTAATGTTATGGTTTGAAATGTGGTGGGGAGGGAAACTGGAACATTGGCTGGCTCATGAACCTGATTCTGTGGTATAACTTCTGTGTGATTATACAGAGTTTTAATTAATAATTCCATGTAAAATCATCAGACCAGGGAGTTTTCATTGACCTTATCATTATCCCCAGCACAGGCAGCGGAATTAATATCATAGAATTGCGTGATCATTTTGCCTGTGGCACTTCTTTGATCCTAGGCATGGCTTCAGATGCTTCTTCTTCTTGTTTTAATAGATCCTATTTTTTGAGGAGATTGGCTTCATTTGCTGGAAGGCATCAGCTCCACCTCACATCCAAGTCATTGGCTGAAGCAAGGTTGTCAACATGGCATCCTTCAAATTACAAACATTTTAGTTATGAATTTTCCTACCACACCATTATTCTCAGATAGCGTACATCCTCATCAACATTGGAGAAGGTAAAGAATTCCTGGAGATTAGCATCCCTGAAGATCTATCCTGGGGTCATCATGTCGATGCAAACATGAAGAAGGCTCGCCAGGGGGTTTATTCTGTTAGGAGGAGATTTGGTATGCCACCAAAAACAATTGCAACTTTCTACAGGTGTGGTGATGGAGGTGCCAATGGACAGGAAAAGTCTGCCGAGGGTTGTAAATTTGGCCAGCATGGGCATTATTCTTCATCTTTTTTTTGGAATATTTTATTTAGCAATTCTTCAACCACAAACGTAAATGCATTTCTTTCAATAAAAAGCTTCTAAAGTTATACATGTGGTATGCAAAATCTTCCTCCTCCCTCCCCAAACCCTGAAAAAAATATAAAAAGAAAAAGGAAGAAACAGAAATAGAAGAAAGAAAAACTGGAGAATGACAAAAGAATAAACTATTTAACATTTTAACAATGTAATTAATGATCCTGGAGGTGACAAAGAGATGGGGTCTTCAGGGAGACTGTTAAACATTCATACCCACATTTTGCAAATATGGGAGCCATAGTTCCCAAAATATCTGATATTTATTTTACAAATTATGTGATCTTCTCAAGTGGAATACAGCTACGAAGTTCTGCACGCCATCTCTCCATCCCTAACCCTGTATCCATTTACCAAGTAATAGCTATCTTTTCTCTTCTTCTCTTTGGCTTGGCTTCGCGGACGAAGATTTATGGAGGGGGTAAAAAGTCCACGTCAGCTGCAGGCTCATTTGTGGCTGACCAGTCCGATGCGGGACAGGCAGACACGATTGCAGCGGTTGCAAGGGAAAATTGGTTGGTTGGGGTTGGGTGTTGGGTTTTTCCTCCTTTGCCTTTTGTCAGTGAGGTGGGCTCTGCGGTCTTCTTCAAAGGAGGTTGCTGCCCGCCAAACTGTGAGGCGCCAAGATGCACGGTTTGAGGCGTTATCAGCCCACTGGCGGTGGTCAATGTGGCAGGCACCAAGAGATTTCTTTAGGCAGTCCTTGTACCTTTTCTTTGGTGCACCTCTGTCACGGTGGCCAGTGGAGAGCTCGCCATATAATACGATCTTGGGAAGGCGATGGTCCTCCATTCTGGAGACGTGACCCATCCAGCGCAGCTGGATCTTCAGCAGCGTGGACTCGATGCTGTCGACCTCTGCCATCTCGAGTACCTCGACGTTAGGGGTGTGAGCGCTCCAATGGATGTTGAGGATGGAGCGGAGACAACGCTGGTGGAAGCGTTCTAGGAGCCGTAGGTGGTGCCGGTAGAGGACCCATGATTCGGAGCCGAACAGGAGTGTGGGTATGACAACGGCTCTGTATACGCTTATCTTTGTGAGGTTTTTCAGTTGGTTGTTTTTCCAGACTCTTTTGTGTAGTCTTCCAAAGGCGCTATTTGCCTTGGCGAGTCTGTTGTCTATCTCATTGTCGATCCTTGCATCTGATGAAATGGTGCAGCCGAGATAGGTAAACTGGTTGACCGTTTTGAGTTTTGTGTGCCCGATGGAGATGTGGGGGGGCTGGTAGTCATGGTGGGGAGCTGGCTGATGGAGGACCTCAGTTTTCTTCAGGCTGACTTCCAGGCCAAACATTTTGGCAGTTTCCGCAAAGCAGGACGTCAAGCGCTGAAGAGCTGGCTCTGAATGGGCAACTAAAGCGGCATCATCTGCAAATAGCTATACACTACCTAGAAACTGCTAAAGCAATTCATACAAATTCAATTTGATACCTAGTTAATTTTAATTTAGGTCTTATAGTCATAATATTATCCAGTCAAAATGGCATCGGATCCTGCAGGAACTTAACCCCCGTTATTCATTCCAAAAAATTTCAAACTTCCAGGACACTCCCAAGTAGAATGCAGAAATGATCCAACTTCTTGACCACATCTACAACATAAAATCTGAAAGCATTGGGTTCAATTTTTATAACTTGTTTAAGGTGTTAAATATAACTGACGCAACAAATTATATTGAACCAACCTGTATCGAGCTTAATAACCTTTGCCATATTATCTCTACATGGTTGCATCCAATCGTTTTCATCTATTTGTCTATTCAAATCCACCCCATCTTAATCTTGATTTATGTACCCCTATTTTAGGGGCGTTCTTTTGAAATAAATCATATATTATAGAAATAAATTTATTCACATTACCATTACGAATCAATAATTCCAGTTCACTCTGAGTAGGTAACGTCAAACTAGGACCTATTTTATCAGTCAAAAATGCCTTAACTTGACAATAACAGAAAAACTATTATTTGGCACATTAAATTTATTTTTCATTCGTTCCAAAGTAATAAATCTTGCAGCTTCAAAACCATCTATTCTCTCAACACCCAACTCTTCAGAGCTGATTAACCATAAAAAATAGAGTAAGTCTATTGTGACAGTAAGGCATTTCTCGTGATATTAAACCTTTCACCTCTATTTCATAATCAATTTTATTCCATAATTCAATCAAATATTTTCTTCCCACCAATAATTTTGAATTCCAGTTATAAATAAAATTCTGTATATTAATTTCTCTTATTTTACAAAGTTCTATATTAGCCCAAGCAGGAATCCTATCTACAACAAACAGTGCATTAATAAATCTCAATTGAGCTGCCTTATAATAATTAGTCTTCACTCCATTAACCCTTTGGACTCTGGCCATTTTAAATCTTTCATTATATATACTCCACACTGGGTCAATGCGTAAACTACAGTACGGACATCAGTATGAACCAACTGGTAGTTGGGTATAAAACCAGTCTTGGAAAAAAAGGGGACACAGAGTTAATGCTATTGTTGGTAATCCCCGAAAACCAGGTCACAGAGTTCAAAAAGTTAAGTACATCTTTAAGAGGCGGTGCTTCAAGCAAGCACGCTCTATCCCAGTGGTTCTCAACCTTTTTCTTTCCACTCACATCCCTCTTTAAGTAATCCCTATGCCATCAGTCCTCTGTGATTAGTAGGGGACTGCTTAAGGTGGGATGTGAATGGGGAGGGAAGTTTGAGAATCACTGCTCTAGACCCAATAGTTACTGAAATATTTGGCTTGAGAAAAATTGTCATTGGCCCATTTCCTTTGGAGTCATGAAACCGTGCACATAACGAGTCAATTAGATACAATTAAAACAGTGGTTTTCAAACTTTTTCTTTCCACCCTCATACCACCTTAAGCACAGAGCACCTATGGCATAAAGTGGTATGTGAGTGGAAAGAAAAAGGTTGAGAACCACTGCTCTATTTTCTAAAGGACCTTCCCCTCCCTCTTCTCACTGCTACCATCAGGAAAGATGTACAGGAGCCTGAAGACTCACATCCA
Organism: Narcine bancroftii; assembly: GCF_036971445.1. Lineage (NCBI taxonomy): Eukaryota > Metazoa > Chordata > Chondrichthyes > Torpediniformes > Narcinidae > Narcine > Narcine bancroftii. The sequence continues at coordinate 52,578,140 of NC_091482.1, read as the reverse complement.
TTTTACAAAAACAGCTTCTTCCCCTCCGCCATCAGATTTCCGAACGGTCAGTAATCCTACAGACACTACTTACTTTTTTCTCTTTCTTTGCACCAATTATTTATTTATTCAATCTAGTATTTACGGAACTGTAAATTATAGCAATTTTGCACCTGTTCGGCACAATCCTGCCACTGCAAAACAACAAATTTCATGACACATGTTTGTGACAATAAACCTGATTCTGATTCGGATACATGTTGTTGATTTACGGAACTATATTGTGTTAAATGAATACTTTGCCACTCTCTATACAATGGAAATTCCAGCTGTGCTCAATATATGTAGCTTCCAAGGCACACTGGTGGTAGCCACCTACACCAACAAGATTTCCCATTATCCATCACAAGGTGTACAACAGGGTAGCAGGTACTGAGTCCAAGACCAGAGGAAACAATCCTCAAGCTGTTGAATGATGCACTGAAGAGGGACAGGCACAATTCAAGGTATCAGAGGTCAGTTTCACCTGGTGACCAGGGTTCATGAAATTACTTGCAGATAGTTCAAGACTTCAAGTTCATTTATTTATCATCTGATTCTACCAGTTCAACGCGATGAAATAGCGTTCTTCGGTCCACAGTGCACACACAGATACAGGCATGGCACATGCAGACAAGTGCAGTACATAGTACAGCTTACACTTCAGTAACATTGAAACATCCGCATCTTAGCGAATGGATGTTTAGTAAATAATAGAAATGTGCCTGTTAGAACTATCTCTCTGTATGTACATGTACTCAAAATAAATGTTCTTAATAAATAGTGGAATCTCTAAGAGTTGTTATAGCAGTTCCTTAGTCAGTCAGCATTCTCACTGCCAGTGGGAAGAAGCTGTTCCTCACCCTGGTGGTTCTGGCTCTAATATTTCTGTATCTTTTTCCCGACAGGAGTAACTGGAAGATGCTGTGTGTGTGGGGTGGTGGAGGTCCTCACAGATTTTGCGAGCCATTTTTAAACAACGATCCCAGTAAATCACATCAATCCTCTCTGCTGCTTTTATGGTCCTATGGATTGACCTCCGATCCAATTCCCTACACCAACCATGCCACACTGTGAAGCATCCAGACAGGACGCTCTCGATAGAACTCCTACAGAAAGTTGATAGAATGGTGGACAGTAGCCTTGTCCGCCTCAGCCTTCGGAGAAAGTGCAGTCACTGTTGTGCCCTCCCAACAAGTGAGAGGAAGTTGTATGTCCAGGATAGGTCAAATTTTAAATAGACTCCGGGGAACTTGCAGCTTTCTACTCTCTCCACTACCAAGCTATTAATGTATCGTGGAATACTGTCATCCCTGATCTTCCCAAAGACTCAGGTTGTCACTCTCGCACTACTTAACAAGATTTCCCCCCTCTTCTCTGTGACGCGACTCGTCATGATGATGAGGCCCAACTACTGTCGCGCCATCGGCAAACTTGATAACACTGTTGGAACAGGATCTGGCATTGCAGTAGGGTGAACAGGAGTGGGCTGAGCACATGACCCTGATAGCACCATCTATCTGCATGATGGTGCTCGACATTCTGCTGCCCAACCCAGACTTCCATTAGGACGTCCAGAATCCAGTTACAGAAAGGCATGTTGAGTCCCAGCATCTCCACCAGCCTCTGGGGAATGATGGTTTTAAACGCCAAGCTGAAGTCAATGAACCGCAGCCTGGTGTATGAGGCACCATTCTTCGGGTGGGTCAGGGTGGAGTGGAGGGATAGCATGTGCTAATAAGGAGATCCTGCGACTGGCACTTTTAAGTGTGCCCGTGTGCTTACTAGAAGCGCACTTGTGAATATCATGCACTCGCATTGAAGGATCCACGTTTCCCCACACAGTGCCACGTTAGTCTTTGAGATCTTCGAGTCAACAGCGTCTGAGCAAATACATCATTGATAATGTTGGCAATTATTGGAGTTGGATCAAATAATGGAAGAGATTTGATTGGGGTGGGACTACAGAGAGATAGTTCTAACAGGCACATTTCTATTATTTACTAAACATCCATTCGCTAAGATGCGGATGTTTCAAAGTTACTGAAGTGTAAGCTGTACTATGTACTGTTTTTAAACCTAACATGATATTTTATGTTGGGATGCAGCTGGTGAGCTGTTGTCTTACCGTGAGCTTGGGGTCAAGGCTGAGCCCGAGTGTGCCTGTGTAATTTACACCCTTTGCCCCTGAAAATGCACGGGTTTGCTCTGGGTACCTCGATTCCACCCCCTCCCCCTTTCCGAGTTGGCAGTTTAATTGGTCAGTGTAAGGTGTTCCTAGAGTGTAGATACTGCGAGGAAGTTGATGGGAAGATGGGTTAAATAGATTACAGGGAACATTATTGGTTAAAATGGATAGCTCTGTGAGCCAGAACAGTTTCATTGGGCCAAATGGCCTCCTTTCATGCTGTCAGGCAATATTGATATGTTAATTACATGTTTAAATGTGTTGTGATCAGAATCTTAAGTGAAAATGTCTGCATGCAATATTCAGATTCAGCCACTTGGTGGTGGGGTAGAGCTGTACTGCAGATCTTCCTGAATAAAACCAATTTTAGTCACACTTTTATAGTTAATTATCTTTAAGCCAATAGAGCTTGAAGTGAGCAGAGATGAAAATCCTGGAACATGCATAATGCGCATCTGAATTTCCTGGTTTATTCTTACATCAAAAGATAAAATTAGCCTTTTTCCCTCAATTGCAACGACTCATAAAACATGGAACAAACTACAGCATAGAGCAGGCTCTTTGGCCCTCGATCTTGTGCCAACCCATATATTCCTACCCAAAAAAGAAACCCAGGAGTGCTGAAAATCAGCAAGATGCCTAAATAAAAAGATGGTGTGAAAGGAGAAGGGGGAAGGGGAAGAGATATAATTGGATACAGGTGAGAGGGCAGAAGAGGAAAGAGCTGAGAGTTGATGGAGGGAGAGCGCAGAGGGCTGAAAGATAGTTTTCTGATCAGAGAAGGGAGGGGTGGGGAGCTGGAGGAAGGGAGATAGAGGGAGGAAGCAAAGAGAGAGACAGGGGCAGGAGGTCAACGGAAATTGGAGAATCAACGTTTATGTGACGGGTGGTAGTATATAAGTCCATGCACAGACACGTCAATGTGGCAGTGAGGTGTGGAATTGGCCACAGGGAGGTCCTTACTGTCACAGTGGACAGAGTGAATGTAATCAGTGAAGCGTCGACTGTAGGGAGGCCACAATCGTTTCCCCCCCCCCTCCCCCCGTTGGCCTCCCTGATTCTTCACACATCATCCTCAGGCAAGAAGCCTGATATGGGGCCACAGTCCTGATGCAGAGTTTGGACCTGAAGTGGACCTGAAGAGTTGCCAGTAGATAAAACAGGAGTCTGTGGGGCTGAGCAGGCTGCGGGAGACGAATCGACGGTCACTCAGTATCTCTGAATAGTCTCCCTTTCTCTTCTCTTTCTCTTATTGTTAGGGGCGCTGGGTGCTACATTTTGCCTTATGGCAGACAAAAGTTGAAGTATATCATGTGCATTACATTTTTTATTAATACATGACAACAAAAGAACGTTGAAACTGACTGTCCCTTTGCATCCACGGTTACTGCTCCACCTACTGAATTGGTCCAACAGCTTGTCTTTCCTTTAGTCTGCTTTGGTGTCCATGCTTTCCTTGGTCTGAAATTTAAATTAAAGGACTCATGAAGGTCTCAGAATAGTCAGAATAGAGAACTGCTGGAGGAACTCAGCCGGTCTCGCAGCGTCTATAGGAGATGGACATATATTAACATATATTACCGACATTTTGGGCCTGAGAGGAAGGGCTTAGGCCAAAAACCTCAGTGATATATCTTTTCCTCCTTTAGCCGATGCGAGACCTGCTGAGTTCTTCTGTTTTGACTTTTGTGTTTCAGGCCCTAGAAGAGTTCCCAGAAAAAATTCCAATATCTGCCCCCCATTTATGTGAACCATCACACTTCACACATTAACCCATTAAGTGGTAAACAGTATACGATAACATCCCTGGGTGGCAGACTCCACGTTATTTACTCTGCTCAGATATGGCCCTCTCTCTCTTAATGCTGCCCTCCAGAGCCTCTGCACCATCCCTGCTTGCCTTTCCAAAGTCCTTGCAAATAATTTATCCTGTGGCACCACGGTCACTGTGGCGGTTAGCTAGACGCTATGACAGTGCCAGCCACCCTGGTTCGAATCCGGAGCTGTCTGTAAAGAGTTTGTACGCTCTCCCCATGTCTGTGTGGGTTTTCTCCACTCCGGATTCTTCCCACCATTTAAAATGTACAGGGATTGTAGGCTAATTGGTGTATTTGAGGGACACGTGCTTGTGGGCTGGAAGAGCCCGTTAGTGTCCTGTGTGTCTAAATTTACAATGTAAAATTCCCAGAAGTCCTGGGATACACCTCTCCAATCAGGTTTCTAAATACTTTTTAACTGTACTCATGACATCCCATGTGAGGACCTGGGGGGTGACGTTTGACGCAGTTGATTGATATGTCTTCCTTAAGCACCCTGATTGTTATCTACCTGGTCGCAGCACACTTGCAAGTTCCTCTTCTTGCTTTCTCACCCCTCAATGTCAAATCCCCTTCAATGGTTTCTCTTCCTTCATTGACGTGACAAGCTTTAATGTCTCACGGAGCCATTCCTGGCCCCATCCTTATTCTCATTCACATTCTGGTTGTTTACAACATTGTCTAAAAAAAATTAACCATTGGTTTCAGATGACATGTGTTCACCTGCCCGTTTGAAGGCATCAAGCTCAGAGACACTGCCATGCCTTCATCTCCATCTCTAAATGGTCTGATGACTCATCCTGAATCTAATAACCATAGAACAATTATAGTATGGAAACAGGCCATCTCGGCCCCTCTCGTCCGCACCGATTTAAGTGAAACTCCACTAGTCCCACCTACCTGCTCCCTGACCATAACCCTCCAATCCCCTCACATCCAACCTTCTCTTAAATGACAAAATTGACGTTGCTGCAACCACCACTTCCAGAAGTTCATTCCACTCAGCCACCACTCTCTGAGTGAGGAAGCTTCCTCTCATGTTAATTCTAAACTTTGGCCTCCTAACCCTTAACTTATGACCCCTCGTTTCAATCTCACCTATCCTCAAGGGGAAGTGTCTATTCGCATCTACTCTGTCTATCCCCCTCATAATTTTAAATATCAAATCCCCCCTCATTATCAAATAACAACCTGAGTCTTTGGGAAGATCAGGGATGACGGTATTCCATGATACATTAATAGCTTGGTAGTGGAGAGAGTAGAAAGCTGCAAGCCTTTGATAGACTGGAATAGGATTATTTATTTAAAGAATTAGAAATACTTGTACTCGGGCACAATTTTATAAACTGGATAAGAGTTTTATATCATGAATGTAGGGCTAAAATTCTGACCAATGGCTGAATTTCTTCAGCATTGCCTTTAACCAAATATTGTAGGCAAGGATGTCCATTACCTCCAGCTCTATTCATTTTGGCAATTGAACCATTGGCTGAAGTTATGCATCAGGATCCAGATTAAGGGAAAATAGTGCCTTGGCGGTGGTGGCCAACCTCTCGCGAGAGGGGGGCCTTGGTGGCCACCATGGTGCATTTGGCTTCAGCCTTTGAATAAGTTGAGAGTGAATTGGAAGACGGACTGTGCATAGAAGAAAGATGTACGCTCACCCAGTTCTTCTTGGTAGTGCCACCCCTCCAGCACTGCCATCGGTCACCCCCATCCCACCTTCCCCGCCCGCCGTCCTGTCCAGCGCCGGGATTCCATGCCTGGGGGGGGGGGGGTGATGAGGGATCAAGTATTCCATGAGGGTGTTGATGGTCTAAATTGTTTGGGGACTCTGATCTAAATCAACACATAAGTTGATGAATTTCCCATCAGGTAAGATGGGAAATTCACTTTGAGTACATCTATGTTTTGTCACACATTTATACGGGTTCCAATATATTATGTCACGTTGGGAACAACTCAAAATGAAGAAATTTGTAATTCATACTCAGAGTGGAAATTAGTTAAATATATGGACCAAACATTAGAAAGAGTTTTCAGACCATGAAAATGGATTTTTAAAAATCACTCAACTTAAAATGGTGGAGAAATTAAAGTTTTAACAAACTCTGAAGGAAATTAGCCAATAGTTTATCATAAGGCCAAGAGTTATTCCAAAACAACTGATGTCATTCAATGATGGACGTATTGTCAGGGTGGGATGTTTGAACAAAGTGTTGGGGATCGGAGGATGTTGGAGAAACAACATTAACATTTAAATGCCGTGGCGACAAGAGTCCAGAAAATATTCCATGGAGTCTGCAGGAGAAGGGGGATCAATGTCTGCAGATTGAATTGGCTGATGTGCTTTGCAACATACACCTGCTGCAGTTGTAAAACAGCCATCTACTGCTTTCTCCTGTGAACATTTACATTACATGAAATTTGAACAGGCAGTACAATGTCAGCAGGGTCCTTTGCAATTAGTTAGCTACAATGAAAAAAAACCAGGACTCTCAATAAATAAGATGTCTTAGCACAAAGTATCTACAAGATTAATAGTACTCCCTGCCTGTTTTTCTTTGAGGGATGAGCTTTTAAATTTAATGCTACTAATCACTGGCTGATCCACTGAACATGGGGTTATAATTTATTCATGTAACAAGACAGTTAATACAATATTTTTAATTTGCTATTTATAAATCTGCCTTTTAGTCAATGTATCCTTCCATCTGTCTGTCTGTGTATCTGTGTGCCTATAACGATAATGGCTGTGACACATGCTGAGAATCAAATCTATTGACGTATCTATTGATGCAGTCATCTATCTTTCTAATTGTTTGCCATTTATCTATTAATATCTATCATCTAACCATCTATTGGCCTATGTACGTACCCACCTTCATACCTTCCTACCCACCTGTGTACCTACATACTCATTTTTATACCTACCTACCCACCTTGGCAAACAGATTGGCGATGTTTCTGCTAAAATTAACAAATAAAGATCAAACAGGCTTTGTGCAAAAGAGACAGTCCGCTGAGAATATCAGCAGACTGTTTAGCATTATACATCTGGCTCAAGAGAGGGGTGAATTAAGTGAGGCTTTTGTCTTGGATGTGGAAAAAGCCTTTGATAGACTGGAATAGGATTATTTATTTAAAGTATTAGAAATACTTGTACTCGGGCACAATTTTATAAACTGGATAAGAGTTTTATATCATGAATGTAGGGCTAAAATTCTGACCAATGGCTGAATTTCTTCAGCATTGCTTTTAACCAAATATTGTAGGCAAGGATGTCCATTACCTCCAGCTCTATTCATTTTGGCAATTGAACCATTGGCTGAAGTCATGTGTCAGGATCCAGACATCAAAGGTTTCAGGGTTTAATCAAAAAGAACACAAGATTAACTTGATGATGTTTTAATATATCTGGCAGAATCAGAAAATTCATTAAGGAAACGGTACCTCTATATTGGAAGATTATGGGAAGATTTTAGGCTCTAAGTTAAATTGGATAAAAAGTGAGATAATGCCACTTACAGGAGGGGACTTTAATTGATTAAAAAAATCAATTTAAATGACTGCTAAATGGGATAAAGTATTTAGGAGTTAGGATAGATAACAATTTAGAAATTTAAGAAGAAAATAGAAGACTTAAACAGATGGGAAAACCTGCCAATAACCTTGTGAGGAAGGGTTAATTATATTAAAATGAATGCGTTACCAAAACTCCAATATCTTTTTCAATCATTACTCATACGATTACCAGACATATTTTTTTCAAGACTTAAATAAATGCGTTCTGAAATTCCTTTGGAATGATAAAGTGGCAAGAGTTTCTATGGAAAAATAAACATGGGATTATGATATGGGAAGACTTTAACTCCCTGATATTAAAGTTTCTATGGAAAAATAAATATGGGATTATGATATGGGAAGACTTTGACTCCTTGATATTAATAAATATTATTGGGTAGCACAGTCCAGATTTATCACCTCTCTTTTTGAAGAGGGAGATAGATCTTCCTGGGCACAAATTGATCTGCATAAGGGAAGTGAAGAGATAGCAGTGGACTTTATTTATAAATGGAATATAAAATTAATATCTGGAACTAGAGATGTCCCACTATTAAAACATATAATTAATGTCTGGGATAAAACAAGCAAGCAAATTGGAATTAAGGTGGAGTTGTCACCAAAAAATTAATACCACTGACATTAGATGATGTCCTGGACACAAGGTCTCATAGAGGGATCAGATGTATTGAGGACTGTTTGGACCAGGGGAAATTTATGACATTTAAAAATAAATATGGTCTATTGAATTAAGATCTTTTCAAAGGGACAAATTAGGTCCCATAATGAACTTATTGAGACGCAGCGACTTGGAAACATTTGTTCGAAAGTGGAACAGAAGAAAATTTATATCAGCTATGTATCTTCTGCTTCCAATGGAAGCCCCTCAACAGGGGCTTCACAGGTCAAGACAAAGATGGGAATCCGATTTAATTATAATAATTGGAGAACAATGCTGGTCAGATGTGTGTCGAGACAGCATGTTAAATAGTATTAATGTAAGATACAGACTGGTGCACCAGCTCGACCTCATGCCACAAAGGTTGGATAAATTTAAACCAAAAATTTCAGATCAATGCTTTAGATGTGGTGGTGAGGTAAGATCCTTTCTACATTCAGCCTGGTCATGTCCCAAAGTGAAAACTTTCTCAGTAGATTTGGCTGATTTCCTCAAACAAGTTACAGGGAAACAATTTCCACAGTTCCCAGAATTATTTTTCCTTGGAAATGTTAAAAGACACAAGACTTACAATGAAGCTGTCAGAATATCTATTACAATTTCTCAAGACTGCATTGGCAGTGGCCAGGAAATGTACAGCATTTATCTGGAAGTTGATTCTCATTTAGGATTTGCCCATTGGGATGCCGCCCCTGGAGAAAATCACTTATAATCTGAGGAATAAGTACAACGTACTTATGGATATTTGGCAGCCGTCCCTACGCCATGTCGGGATTAATCTTGCCCTGCCCCTCACCCCCCCCCCCCCCCCACACCCATGATCCTGAAAAGTCAGATAAATTTTAGGCCTGAGAGATTGGTGAAGGTTCCTGGCAGATCTTTCTTTTCTTCTTCATTTTTCTGTTGTTTTACTATCTTACCTTTACATCTACTCTTTCTTTTGGGATGGAGGTGGGGGTTGGGGTTATTTACTATTATAGTCAACAAGAAGGATTGTTGTTAAATACATTGGTTAATTGTATCGTTGGATATCCACTCACCACCTTAAGGAATCCCTTACTCATCACAGGTATGCGAGTGGAAAGAAAACGTTTGAAAAGCATTGCTCTACGATATTGTGGAGCTTTACCCCTCTGCCTTTTGCTGGTGCAAAATGTTCTGAAAAAAGTATCTGGTGCATTCTGAGGAACAAATGAAGCAGAACACAAGCAATTTGAACAGGATGAAACAGAGCCTGAGACATTCAAAGGTGGTGAGACAGATGACGGGAAGCCAAGGCAGCAGATGGTGGTGCATCATGCAAGATCCCCTTGGAGAAGTGTATCACAAGTTTGCCATCTTGCAAATAACTTTCAGATAAGAGGAGATCATAAACCAAAACTTATTCACCTTGTGCTTATCTCTCAGCTATTAAACTTACAATTATTGTCTGGTTGTGACTTACAGCTTTTGTCTCCATCAAGAGTTTAAAAAAAAGATCCCCGAATATTCCTGTTGGAACAGCGTGGCTGTGATCAAGGGGAATTTTTGAAAGCCAGTTGTTCAACAAATCGAATCAGAAGTAATTGTCATGGCATGTCATGAATTTGTTGTATTGAAGTGCAAATATTGTTATAAATGGCATACCATCCACCATTGCGTCATCCTTCGACAGGAGCTCCTTCGAGAGCATCCTGCCCGGCTGCATCACAATGTGGTACGGTTGCTGCAGAGAAATGGATTGGAGACCAGTCCACAGGACCTTAAAAGGAGCAGGGAGTATCACTGGAGTCCCCCTCCCCCCACCCCCTGCCAGCCCCCATCAATGTGATCCACCAGGATTGTTGACTGGAAAGAGCGTGCAAAATCATTGAGGACCCCTTTCCACTCTACACACAGCATCTTTCAGCGGCTTCTATCGGGGAAGAGATACAGGAGTATCAGAGGCAGGACCACCAGGCTGTGGAGCAGCCTCTTCCCACGGGCAGTGAGAATGCTGAACGACCAAAGAAACTGCTCACACTAACCATTTTAGACTCTCATATTCAGGAACTGTATTCCTCTATTTGTATAGATGAATACTTGACCTGCATGCCTACTGTTTGTCTTTTTGTGTGGTCTGCATGTTTTGCACCAAGGACTGGAGAACACTGTTTTGTCGGGTAGTACTTGTTCAATCAAATGTCAATAAACTTGACTTGACATTTCAAAAATAAATAAATAAACAGTGCACGAAACTAGGATGAAGTGAAGTGGCGTCTGTGGTTCACTGTCCATTCAGAAATCTGATGGCGGAGGGGAAGAAGCCGTCCTTGTGCTGCAGCATGCTCGTCGTCAGGCTCCTGTACCTCCATCCTGATGGTAGCAGAGTGAAGAGGGCATGGCCTGGGTGGTGGGTATCCTTGAGGATAGAGGCTGCTTTCTTAAGACACCCTCTCTTGTAGATGTCCTCAGTGGAGTGAAGAGGAGTCCCCATGATGTCGCAGGCCGAGTTAACAACTCTCTGGAGTTTTTTTTTACTATCCTGTGCATTAGCATCTCCATAGCAGACAGTGTTGTCACCAGTCAGAATGCTCCCCACAGTATACCTGTAGAAATATTTGAGTATCAACATGCATAACATAATAACAGGGTTGATTCTGGACTCCCCTACCTGGAAAAAGGCTGTTGACTTGATTTTCCCCTCAATATTTTATATGCCCCTATTGGGCCACCATCAGCCTCCTATAAAGACCAAGCCTATCCAATCCTCTTCTTATAACTTAAGCCGTCCTGTCTTGGTTACATCCACCTTTCTATTTGTTGCATCCTTTCTCACTTACTGACACCCTTCCTGCAGTTTTGTGACCAGAACTGCTCACAATAACCCGATCATCGTCTCGCCACTGTAACGTGATGTTCCCGCTCTGATCCTCAATGCCAAGGTTGATGAAAGCTAGTCTATCTCGTACAGCTAAATAAAGGGATGCTTTTGTACTGACAATAACCACACCAGCAGTGCGAGTATAAGACAGCTTTAATAAACTAATATGTACACTAAGAGGCCTTGTCTCTCTGCAAGATGAACCTGGAACTAGACTGTAGCTCTGGACTGCTTTATATACAAGGTCACCGGGATGACCCCTGGTGACCTAGTGGTGTAATTACATACCACCATAGCTTTACAATTCTGTAGGCCTTCAAGTGACCAGCTAATGGGCTGAACTGGAAATGATTTGTGCCACAAAATCTGCAGCAATTCTGGATTACCGCAAAACCCCTGGTCTCTGGCACCTATGGGGATTGGAAGAAGCTGGATAAGTGAATTTTCCAGTTGGTAGATATTGCACATTGGTGAATTAGTGACGAGACATGCCAATTTTAAAACCATAATTTTTACCTGTTTATTTTCTGCTCTTTTCTTTTGAGGCTGCCCTTTGTTTGAATTCCAGATAGCTGAGGTTTTACTGTATTATCTTCGCAGTATAATGAGGGACGGCCACAGTTTGTGCCGTGAAACAATAAAAAAATGTAGAAATGCTGGAGGAACTGAACAGGTCTTGTGGTGTCCATAGGAGGAATGGATAAAGCAGACAGTGTCTCAATTAAAAGAAATGGCAGGGGAGGAGTACAGATCAACAGACAAAGGGTGATGATTGGATATGGAGAAAAGCCCAAGAGAAAGGGAAAGTGGGAATTGATGAGGGATGGAGGGGGTAGGTGGCTCTGTGAATGTAGAGCTGAGGTAAAGGAAATAGAGTGAAAAGGGGACAGAGAGGAACTGCTAACCACAACACAAACCTGTTATTATGTAATGGTTTGTGTAGTGTTTTGCACAACGCTGCTACTGTGCCAGCGACCAGGATTCGAATAGGGCGATGTCTGTCAGGACTTTGTACGTTCTCCTCGTGTCTGCGTGGGTTTCCTCCAATGTTCTGGTTTCCTCCCACATTCTTAAACCGTACTCAATTAGTAGGTTAATTGGTCACATGGGTATATTTGGGTGGCATGGGCCCATAGGCCAGATGGGCCTGTTATTGTGCTATATCTCTTAAAGAAAATGCCAACAAGCCAACTAGGGCTCCAACCAAGATTTATTGTTATGTAATAATGACAGTGTAATATTACATGGATTTTTTTTTTACGGCAAACAGATTTGCCATTGGCAGAAATTGCCTGAAGTGCCCCTTACAGTCAGAGAAAGAGAAGCAAAGGAGAGTTCCTCAGACACTGAGTGGCCATGGATTTGCCTCCAGAGCTCCCGCGGCCTCACAGAGTCCAGTAACAAACCATCAGCAGCCTGAACTCCAAATCGGAACCTCTGTCACAATCAGGAGCTCTCCCGTGCCCTCAGCACCCTTTCGCATCCCAGTTCTGATACCCTTCGGGCCAGTTTTGATGTCAGTCCCCAGCAGTCCGCAGCCCGGTGTGAATCCTTCGACTTCAGTCGCAAGGAGCTGCAGCCCACACCCAACAACAAATGAAAGAAAAAGTTTTATATTGAACTCAATTTAAATTAATGCAGTCATTTTAATCTGCAATTAGAAACAAAAACTAATTTCATATATGTCACAAAATGTTTCGAAGCTGCTTGGTTGCTACCTTGAGGGTGGTTTCTATTTTAATGTGTTTAATGGGGCAGCAAATTCAACTTCAGCTCAGTCTTAAAGACAGCATTGAGGTTATGAGCAGAAAACCAGGTTTTGTTTAGCTGTTAATTGAAGGATGGTAATGGAGATTATCTCCTGACTTTTTCCAATGGTGCCGTGGGAACCCATATGTCCATTGAAGAGAGCAGATGGGGTCTTGGTTTGACATTTCATTGGGTAGTACTTCTAACTGTGCACCCTTTTCTCCACACATCACACGTTGAAATGGCATTGAGATATTGTAAAAGCTATGTGTCAAAAGTAGAGGTTATTCAAATGTGATGGGGAAACTCAGCAGGTCACATCTGACGAAGGGGCAGGGTCGAAATGTTACTTATCCTTTTGTTCGGGTGCCTGCAAAAGCTCATCCCTTGATGAAGGGCCCAAGCCCGAAACGTTGGTTATGAATCTTTATATTTGTTACATAAAGTTCACTATATAACCTGCTGAGTTTCTCCAGTGTTGCATTTTTACTTCAACCTCCATGTCTGCGGACTTCTGTGTTTTACTTCTCCCCTCTCCCCTTTCCTCCCTCTGGATACTGCATGACCTGCTGAGTTTCTCCAGCACGTTTGCGTACTGCACTCAACCCCAGCATCTGGAGACTTTCTTGTTTAACTGGAATTTATTAAAAACTTTGAACCATGGAACTTGACAGCCTTCGGCCAATCTTGTCTGCACTGAAATATTATTCTGCCTCGTTCCTGACCATAGCCCTCCATACTCCTTCCATCCATGTACCCATCCAAAGGTATCTTAAATGTTAAAATCTAGCCCACATTCACCACTTCAGCTGGCAGCTCGTTCTACACTCTCATCACTCCCTGCATGAAGTTCCCCCTAATGTTTCCCTTAAACATTTCGCCTTTCACCCTTAACCCATGTCATCCAGTTCTTCTCTCACCTAAACTCAGAATCAGAATCAGGGTTTATTTAAGAAATTCCGTGTTTTGTGGCAGCATCTATAAAAAATAAAATAATAAGCAATAACAGTGCATGAAAAATAAGCTAGTGTCTTTGGTTCATTGATTATTCAGGAATCTAATGACAGCGGGGAAGGAGCTGACCTTGTGCAGCTGAGACTTCGTCTTTAGGTTCCTCTACCACCTCCTCGATGGTAGCAGAGCGAAGAGGGCATGGCCTGGGTGGTCTTTGAGGATAGAGGCTGCTTTTTTGAAGACACTGCCTCATGTAGATGTCCTTGATGGAGTGAAGTCTGGGGCCTGTGATGTCGCAGGAGTTTATTCTTGACCTGAGAGTTGGTGCCTCCATACCAGAATGTACAAACTCCTTACAGACAGTCTGGAATCAAAACTGGTGTTGCAATAACCGCTATGCAAATTTTTGCTTTTTTTTGGTGGGAGTTATTTTGAGAATGTTCCTTTATTTGTTGTTCCATTTACAACCTTGTTTTACATATTTCTTGCTTATTATACAAGCAATATCTGTCTTCTCCATGTTGCCATGAAACACCTATAACAAACCTACAGACCAGTGTATGGTTCTAGGCAAATAACTAGATGTGAGGAAGTAATTAGGGTGAACCACTGAGATTCCCTCACACGGTTAAGATTCAAGATTCAAGAATTCAAAATTTCTTTATTGTCATGTATTTCTTCAATTGCAATATTACACCGAATTTGCTTTGGTCTGCATTAAAGTAGACAGATTCACCATCGGCAGCAATTGCCTGAAGTGCCTCTTACAGTCAGAGAAAAATAAATGTGAGAGTTCCCGAGAGTCCTTGATTCACTTTTAGCGCTGTCGCAGCCCCATAGAGTCCAGTCCAGTCCAAACCGTCAGCAGCCCGAGCTCCAGATCCAAACCCCAACACGATCCTTCCCCTCTCAGATCTCAGTTGCGACACCCCATGCCAGTCTCCAGCTGTCTGCTGCCAGCGTGGGATCCTCACCTCGAATCGCCTGTTTGATCCACCGAGCCCCTCACTGTTCTGCCACTGTGGCCACTATCCCATGTGTCATCTCCTCTCAGATGGTGGGGGGAGTGTGTGGTGTCCCCGTTTTCCGATGCTCCACACCTGTCCCCTGCTTCCTCGGAGTCTGCAACCCCTCATGGCCG